>NC_021166.2:21484879-21502016 GCF_000331145.2 Cicer arietinum
TTTTTTGACTCAAGCATAGTATATTAGGAAAACATAAAACATTCCAAATATACGCTCATTCATTTTACTAAGAGTACATAAACCAAATCAAGACTAGTCAATTCACTCAAAGTTGTAATTTTTCTTGTATTCAATCATCTTGCACTTAAAAGTCACCAAACAAAATATTCCAAAACAGCCATTCATATGGAATAGGTGACCTAAATGCTGAACATATACATCTTTCATTGCAAAACCACTTTCAAAATAAAATCAACACTTAAAATTATATTCCATTGTAAAGAAAGATAGCAAGAAATAAAGCATTTTGACACACAATCCATTGTATATTTGAATTACAAAAATGTATATATCCATACATAACAAAAACAAATATTATGTGTAATCCTATTTCATTTGTTACTGTATCTCATTCTTCACTAATTCTTGTGTATTGTACAATGAAGATCAGAAACCTCAACAAATTGAGTTATGATATTCAGTGAATAGTCTAATGTAAAACTATAAGGATTGCAGCCATTTTCTTCAGCAATAAAAAAACATAAGAATGACAATAAACAACTACAAGCAACTTGAAAGACATCTTACAACTTGCTTGTACTTTACATGAGAATAAAGTAAATATAACAAAAAGCTCTGATAAGATCAGACTGTGAACAAAAAACAATACAGTTAAAATGGAGCATCCTCAATGAAGCATGAGAAGGCTATTGATCAAACCGGTTAGGACTTGAGAAAGGAAAAATTCCTGAAGAAAGTGGAGACTGAGGAGAGTCTAAAGTCTCCGGATGCAGATACGGATAGAAAGGGTATTCGGGCGATGAAGGAGGAGAAAACTGAAAGTTGGGTGATTGAGGGGATGGCATATTCATGTTACTTGTCAATGAAGGCAAGGGGAATTGAGAAGTTGGTGATTGAGGACCATTTGTGTAAGAAGAAGTGATACCACTCACAAATTGGTTACTACCATTCATAGTAGCAATAGAATTGGTAGCATTCATAGAAGTAGGACACAAAACACCTGACGATGGATGAGACGACTCAACTATGTTGGGACGCACCTGTGTCTGTGTCTGTGTTTGTGTCAGTGTCTGACCTTGAACAATAATAGGTGGTTGAGTATAAAGTGGATAAATGTGTTGCATCTGAAGACGGTATGTCTGAGACTGAGCATCAAGAGAAGTATAAATAGTACTATTACTGTTAGTGTGTGTTTGCTTCTGAAGAGTGTATGAGTATCTCTGAGGCTGAGGCTGAGTTACATTGTGTGTTTGAAGAGAATAAGGAGGTTGTGGTTGTGGTTGAGTTTGAAATTGGTTACCTCTTGAAGTATCAAAAATGAGATGATCTGATTCTTGAAAGGTTTTCATGAAGGCTGAGATTGGTGAGTCAGGAACATTACTCCAACCCATGTCCATAAGAGGAGGACCAGAAATAGGCTTCAAAGGATATTGGAATGAAGGTGCATTGTAAGTAGTCTGTGGAGGTGCAGCTGATGAAGGAACATGATTGGCCAATGGAGGAGGAGGCTTAATATTCTGAATCTGAATTTTGTTACTTTCATCAGAATCTAAACCTGTAAGTTGCTGAACAACACTCTTGAAATCATCTTTGTGTATGTGATATACTTTTGGTGGAGGGTATTGTTGTCTTCCACTACTCATAACATTGTTGCTAAAACTAATTGTTTTGTTTTGAAAACTACCCTTTTTTATGCTCTTCCCTATTTTATTCACTCCCACATTTGAGTTTTCCATTTTTTTCTTTTCTACCAAAAATAAATAACACTCACAAAATTATTATATATCTATATCAATTACACCCAAAACCAAATACACATCCAATTGCACAAATAAACTCAAATTACAAAACTTTAACCATCACTGCAGATTCTAGATTTATAATCACAACAAGAAAAGTACCAAAAAAGAGAAAGAAAAAAGAAAGCAGAAACATACCCATTTTGAGCACCACATTTGACTACCCACTAATGAAAGAAGAACTCAAAAAATCAAAAGAAAATGATTATATAGTTTTGGAGGAAAGAAAAAACGACCCAGATAGAGGAATTGAGAAAAAGATTGAAACTTGACTCAAGGGTGTAGTGGTGAGACTTTGAAGGACATAGCAAAAAAAAATGAAAAAAAAAAAACACAGAAAAGTTAGACGAATGAAGAAGAAGAAAACCCTATGATATGTTTTATAGGAATTTTTTGATGACTCGCCAAAGGTAATAGGAAATGAACTAGAAGGGTATTTATGGTACAATAATTTCGATTTACCCAATGTAAACTATAGGGTTCAGGTGTAAAACGTGAACACCTCCTTGCAAATGCAAATTTGTATTTTTTTATTCACAAAACAAATATATATTTGTTGACAAATGGTTTTTTTTTGTTAAAATTTTAGGCTTAAAAATATCATATGTGAAATATATTAAATTGAGTTTGTTAAAGGATTATGATTACCATTACCTTATATTCATATTAATTATTAATTGGGTCAAAAAAATATATTAGATGATAAATATTACATACTTGTGTATATTTTTAATGTTTATTTTTGTTTTATGTATTTTATTTTATGAAACAAATTTTTGACTAAATTAGTTGCCTTTTCCTCCTTTTCATTTTTGACAGGTTACCTTTTCCTTTTGATAAGCACTAGTAAGAGAATGTTTGACCATGAAAGGAGCAGTGAGTGTATTCAGTTTAATGGATAAAAGTATAATATAAATGAGGAGTATTTAATACCTTCTAATAAATAGTATTCAATATTTTAAATATATTCACAGGATTTGGTTCATGAATTGAGAAAAACAAAATTAAAATTAAATATACAATGATAAAATATAGTGATATTTGAAACAACTACCATTTTTAATAAATACTTCTAGAACAAAATATGGTAGGAAAATGGAATAGACAAAAAAGAAATGAATGCATATATTTTTATTTTATTTTTATTTTTTATTTATAAGATAGGAAAAATGTTTTTTATTTTATTTCATAGCATAAATTAGAAAGGAAATATATATCTTTACTATATATATAACAGAAATATATGGTTTATTTATATATATAAAAAAAATACATGGCTTATGTGTAGTTTTTTGTTCCAATTTTATCCTTAGTTAAATTATCATATTTACAAGTTTATCTTTCTTTATTTCATTAAATAACTGAATTTTTCTAAAGGTTAAAAATAAGTTTTTGATTTCTATAAATATATTGTATTTCGTTTTTAATTCCTCTATAATTTTTTCTCAAATAATGGTTCTTTAAATACTTTTTGTCAATAATATTGGTTTCTACTAAAAAAATTCATGTGTGTATTGCTGAATTTTTAAATGATTTTTTAGATGCATGTTTAAAGCCTTATAAGAACCTCTCATACAAAAATTTATAATTTTTAAACAAATGATAAATTAAATATAATTTTTTAAAACTTTTAACTCTTAAAAATTCATATTTAATTTATCTTTAAATTTATAAGGGGGATTTTTATAATGTTCTAAATATCCTTACAAAAAATAATTCAAAAATTAGATTGATAAACACAAGTAATTGACTTAAACGCATACATCAAAATTGTTGATAGAAAATATTTGAGGGACCATTGTTTATAGAAATATTTTAGAGGAACTAAAAATAAAATATAATATATTTATAGGGATCAAAAACATATTTAATATTTTTTCTATAGTATTCATACTTATACATAAAATGATATAAAGTTTTGGTATAATATGCTTTCATCCAATTTTACCCTTGTTTCAACTATTTTATTCTTTCTTATCAATCAAATAAATGATTTTTTTTTAAAATAATCATATAAAATTTTATAGGGTTAAATAAGTTTTTAATCTCTATAAAATTTTATAATTTTGTATTTAGTCTCTATAAAAAAATACTTCATGTTTTAGTCCTTACAAAAACATTTTCGAAAACAGTTTTTGTGCATGCTAGAAAGAAACATGTTTTATTGTCCTTGCAAGAAAATTTAAAACATAAAATTTAAATTTTTTTTTTTATATTTAAGATGAATTAAATATGAATTTTTAAATATCATAAACTCAAGATAAAAGTAACGAAAATACGTACCTAGAAATCAGAGTTTGAATTTATTTTTTGTGTAAGAATTTTTTATAAAAAAAGTCATTTAAGAATATACGTTAAAGTCTAACAAAGATAAAAAAATATTTACTTAATAATTTTGTAAAAACAAAGAATTTTTTGTTTTACAAAGATTAAAATAAAATTCAAAATTTTAAAATTACTAAAAACTTATTTAACCGAATTTTGTAACTTCTATAATTTTTATCAAGAAATTAGATAAATGAGTAAGTGCCTATTTTCACGCCGGTAATCATAATAAGTGTGATCTATTTTTTCTACTCATTTGATTTTTAAGAAAATAAAATCTTAATAATCCAAATTCAATTAGGAGTTAAAGAAATCTAACTAAAAATTGTTTCAATATTATTTTTAACTATTTTTTATTTATTTTAATATTTAATAAGCTAGTTATAGTAAAATTCTTCTAAAATAATATCCTGTTCTTTTGCAAATTGTTTACAGTTAATTTGATTACCGTCTGAATTTTATGTGTATAGATGTATGTTTGTGTATACCACAAACTTCACTACATTTTGGTAAATGTATGAAACCATCTATCATACATACATATATATACATATACATATATATATATATATATATATATATATATAAGAAATAATATTTTTGTGGAAGCAACAATAAAATTCACATAGAAAAGAAAATAGCTCCATCTCAATCCAAAAACAGCAAATATATACACACATTAGCACAATTATATATGTAATATATAAAACAATGATCCTAATGTGGTGGATATCTACCGTCTTTATTTTCTGTTCAATTTTTATTTT
The DNA here is from genome assembly GCF_000331145.2 of Cicer arietinum. Classification (NCBI taxonomy): domain Eukaryota; kingdom Viridiplantae; phylum Streptophyta; class Magnoliopsida; order Fabales; family Fabaceae; genus Cicer; species Cicer arietinum. Next base: position 21,489,792 of record NC_021166.2, read on the forward strand.
TATTTTCGAAGATCCTTGTGTCGATCTGTATATAGGATTTTACAATGAATTATACTGTAACAATTACACACTCTTAACTTACATTTTTTAACAACATATTTTTTAATTGATTGAAATTGAAATAGACTCTATTAAATTTATGTGAGGCCAAATTCATTTAGTGAGACTGGGTGAGTCTTAACTAATTCGACCATATATATTAAAAGAGTTTGTTCATAACACTCCTCTTTTATAATTAGTATATATTGAATAAAAATGTATGAAACGAAATGTATTCTCTTCCTCTTTTATAGTTAGTATATATTGAAATAAAATGCATTCCCTTATTCTTTATTAAGTATTTCATCTTAATATTTTTTTGCAACATATTTAGTAAAAAAAATAGTTATAGCAACATATAAAAAATAAAGAATTATTTAATAATAAGGAATCAAGTTACTCTCATCTATTACTCATTATAAATATTAAATTTTATCAATTGAATTGCCAAAATAAAAATTCTTATTGCATAGATTAATTCCGCAAAACTTCCTAAAATTTCAAATTTATTTGATATTTTATTAAACAACTTCAAGTTTATGGATAGTAGACATTCTACAAACACAAATATGTATATACTATAAAATCACAAAACTATTTAATAAATTATTAAGCAGAGTAATTAACATGACTCAAGATACTATTGGAGGTACATTTCAGGTTTTTCTTCTTCTTCTTCATATATATCTCCTTAAAAAAATTAACTTTTTTCTTTTTCTTATAGGAGATTGCATCTCCGATCATTTATAATTTTTTTTTTATTTTTTAACTATTCTACAGTATGAGGTTATAAATAGTTATATTTCAAAAATATAAAATATTTTAATATATAAATTTAAATATAAGCATATTGATTAATTTAAAAAAATAAAATATGTGTGTAAAAAATCCAACACTTAATCCCTCCTTGTATATTGTTGAGGTTAATATATTATTAATATTAAATTTAAGTGCTGTAAAAGTTTGTATAACCAAAATAAAATTGTTTAATAATAGTCATTCTCACAGTTTATAATATTTTTTTACGAGCTTATAACAACTTTTAGATGTTATATCAAGTATCATTTTTTTAAGATTACATCAAATAGCATTTGAATTTATAAATTATAATATTTTATATTTTTCTAATTTTTATCCTTATTATCTTAATTGAAAATTGTTACATATTTATTTAATATAAATAATTACAGTGATTCTCATTCTTCCCCTTTAAAAAAATGGATACCTCTAACTAATTATAAAAAAATTGTTTAAACTTCAATTTATTTATTTTACCACTTTTAGAATACAACTAAAAATAAATATATAGATGCAAATATTTTATTTATTAGTCAAATTTTTTGATTTAAATGAATAAAATGATATTTTCGTTGAATCCTAAGAGCACTATAATTGAATCGTATCTAGAAGTATTTAGTAAACTAATAAGTTTTCTATTAAATAATGTATTTGTACACATAAAAAATTATCGAATTTGTACTCTTGTTTGTGATTTAGTGAAAAAAGCTTCTCATTTTATACGGTATAACTCATATTAAATTGCTCAATATGTGCGCTAATAATAAAATTCACATTTTTCTTTTAAATAATTGACATTTTAAGGACAATCTATTAAATAATTAACAATGACATACATATATCTAGTCTATATTTTATATAATAAATTATAATTAAAATATTATTATATTTTTTTCACATTTTTATCTAGACAATATATTCAAGAATTAGTTAACGCAATGCAGTAAACGATGAATCAATAACATTAAATACTTGTTTCCATTGGCGGATCTTGCACAAAATATTAGGGAAATGACAAATATTAACTAAAATATTATAATTGAAGATGTGCAATTTTTATCTTTTTCGGAAATTTTCTTCTTGAAAATGCATCAATTTTCTTATGTTTAAATATCGTGTCACTCCTAAAAAATACACTAGTTAATTGAAACAATTCACAAATTAACTAAAACAATTCACAATTAACATATTGTATCACACCATATCATATATCAATTGTTAACATAGAAAAGTTTATTATAGTTTGTTAATAGGTAGTAGTTGGGTTGCTAGTTATGGTGTTAGAATTTGTCAGTTCGATATTAGTTAGTTTATCATTTGATATTATGTAGTTTATCTGTATATAGAGTTCGTTGTATTAATTTTATTATATTTTATCAATATAAATTCTAATAAATATTTATCTCATTTATCATTTATATCTTTAATCACGTAATTTCTAATATGATATCAGCGACTTAGTTGTGATTGAATGAACACGATCTCCGTTACATTTTGGTAAAGATAAAAAGAAGATTATTGCTGACAAGAACCGTTGACATTTGTTTGTTACTCTATTTATAGAGGAAAATTATTAAGTAGAAGAGGAAAAGAGTAAGTAGCTGAAAAATATAAGTAGCAAATTGAGATAGTATGAGAGTCAAGATCAAGAAGCGATGCTAGCGACTAACTGATACGTCTAAGAGAGAGTCCAAGAGAAAATGGGAGAGCAATCTAAGTAGAGAACTGAGAGAAGAGAAGGAACTTGTCACTATTACTTTAACAATATATCATTATTATTTATAGAAATAAAATTAAAAAAATATAGGAGATGTCGTTGCTCTTGCCCGCTCCCGAAAAGATCCGCCATTGCTTGCTCCTAAATTGATTGTGAACAAAGAAGCTTGTTTCTCAAACCTAGTTGTGGAAACCTTTCTCCTCTCAATTTCTTTTTCTTCTTCGTAAATGTGATTTATGTTAACAAAGATAATATAACATATACATAGAAGAGAAAGGGAGAAGAGAATGAACCATTGGCTTGGGTTTTATAAACAAATGAACCAAATTTAAGTTAATAGAGTTACAATGAGTATATATATATATATACATATAAATGTTTAAAATACTCTTACTACTAATATATAATAACATCATCTAACATCTCCCCTCAAACTCACGATGCATTAACATGGAACATCGAGAGTTTGTCAACTAAAAAGCGAAAACGTTTAATGGAATGCATCTTTGTGAATAAATCAGCAATCTGTAAGGAAGATGAGGCAAATGGTAGAGTAATGGTTCCATGTTGAAGATGAGGACGAGTAAGATGACAATCAATCTCAATGTGCTTGGTGTGTTCATGAAAGAACGAGTTATGAGCAATTTCAATAGAACTCTTGTTATTGCAGTGCATTGGAGTTGGCTCAAAAAGAGAGATACCCATATCAAATAGAAGCCAACACAACCAAATTATTTCAGCAATAGTGGATGTCATAGCACGATACTTAGCTTACGTGGAAGAGTGAGATACAATATATTGTTTCTTACTCTTCCAAGAAATAAGAGAGTCTCCAAAAAAGATAAAGAATCATGTGGTGGACTTACGATCTATGGTGTCACCAGCCCAATCGGCATCAGAATAAGCATATAACTCCAAGAAGACGACGAAGGAAAGAGAAGCCTCTGAAATTGAGTTCCTCGTAGATAACAAAGAACACGAAGAACAATTGTCCAATGTACTATAATCGAAGAGACAACAATCAGACTAACAATATGAACACTACAAGAAAAGAAGGAATTTGTGAGGGCCAAAAGCCCTCACAAAGGGCAAATAGCAGCCACAGAGAAGCTATTTGTGGCGGTCTTAGGCAGCCACAAATAAGCTGGTCACAAACTTTTGTGAGGGCTTTTGCAGCCACAAAGTTTGTAAAACACGTTGCTATTTGTGAGGGCCTTTGCAGCCACAAAAGGCTGCCTTTGTGAGGGTCTTTGCAGCCACAAAAACCTGCCTTTGTGAGGGCATAGGACGCCACAAAGGACAGACTGATTTTAAAAAATTCAGCCTTTGTGAGGGTCCAGGCCGCCACAAAATCTCTCCTTTGTGAGGGTTTAGGCCGCCACAAAGTAACTCCAGATTAAAAAAATAAATATTTTGTGAGGGCTTAGGCCGCCACAAAATATTACGTATATTAAAAAATTAATTTTTTTAAATTCAAAATTAATACTATATTATAATATTATATATAATAAATTATTATAAATATAAATTTAAAATTAAAATTTCAATTATAATTAAATTAAAATTATAATTAAATTAAAATTATAATTAAATTTAAAATATAATATCATTATAAATTAAATTTATAATTATAATTAAAGATTAATTTAAATTACAAATAAAACAAAATTAAATTTAAATTTAAATTAAATTAAAATTAAATATTAAAATTAAAATAAATATTATATATAAAAATATAATATTAATAATAATTAACGTAATTACCACAAAATCAAATAAAACATGCATTCCAAAATTAACAAATAATGTCTTACAAACCCAAAATTTATAAATAATGTCTTACAAACCCAAAATTAAACACAATAATTAACTAAGACAACATAATTAATATATGTTCATACAACCTAAAAATAAATTATGAAATTATTCAAATGACATCAATCCTTATAATAATTCCTCTGATCAGCTCCACTCACACCATCATTATTTCCTGCCATGTTACCCGACGAAAGAAGTCCCTCAAAAGTATTATTAATTTGTGTTGGAGGAGACATCATGGTTTGAAATTGAATTTCATCTTCAATGGCACCACCACTAGTCGAATGAGGAGCCCTAGCTGGTTGAGGTTGATTTAAATCTGGTCTGATCAACCCAGCTGTTGGCATAGTTGGTCGGTATGCAGTTTGATGATCTGGTTGAGGTTGAGGAATTTGATGTGAAGAGGACGGAACATACGGATAATTATGAAAATATTGTTGTTGTTGAAACATTGGCGTGTCAAAATAAAAATTCAATAATATTAATTACATAAATAACTTCAAATCAAAAATAAAATTAAAAATAAAAAAAACTAAATATATAATATAATATAAACTTACCAAAATTGAAGCAACGTTGGAGGAATATTTTTTGTAGAGAGAAGGTGGAGAGAAAATTTAGAAGGGGGGTTTAGAGAGAAGTTAGAAGTGAAAAATGATTAGAGGACTGGAGTAATATATATAGGATTTGGTTGATCCTTTGTGGCGGCCAAATCAACCACAAAATGTAACAGGTATAAAACTTTGTGGCGGCCTGGGCGGCCAAAAAATGCCACGTAACTTTATTCTGTTGTGGCGGCCTTTGCAGCCACAAAATGCAAAGGCTCAGGCTTTTGTGGCGGCCTTTGCAGCCACAAAGTGTAACGTCCCTTCAGGCATTTGTGGCGGCCTTTACCCTCACAAAATTTAGATTTTGTGGCTTTAAAAGTCCTCACAAAAATCTTAAAAATTTAGGTGGATTTTGTGGCTGCCTAAGCCCTCACAAAATCACAACGTTGTGATTTTGTGAGGGCTTAGGCAGTCACAAAATCCACCTAAATTTTTAAACATTTGTGAGGGCTTTTTCAGCCACAAATAAAGACCAATTTCAATTTTTGTATTTGTGAGGGATTTTTCATTCACTAATTTGTGAGGGTTTTTTTCGGCCACAAATTAAGGTTTTTTCTTGTAGTGTAAGCTCAGTCGAGCTACCTAAGTACAAGCTTTTTAGAGTCTATTAAAATATGAGTTTGAGATTTAGAGTCCAAACTCTATATTTTATCGAATTTTTTGGACCTACTCATATGAATTAGTCCATTTTAATAGTTCTATAACAACATAAGCAATATCAAATTTGGAAATGTAAGATACACCAAGCTGCCAACCAAGTACGATACAATGTGGGATTTGGTAAAGGAACACCATCCGAGGGAGCATATTTCACATTCAACTCAAGAGAAGTATATGTTGTTCTATTATCAGAAATATGAGTTTGTTCAAGAACATTGGCAATGTACTTGGATTGAGAAAGAAGATAGCCTTTAGAAGAGTAAGCAACTTCAATCCCCAAGAAATAGCGAAGAGTTCCCAAGTCCTTCAACTCAAATTGTTTGGCTAACTTCAATTTCAACTCATTGATTCCACTAACATCATCACCTGTAATAATCATATAATCAACACACAAAGAAAACATAATGCAAAATTATGTTCACTAGAGCGGAAACCAAGAGAAGTGATCACAATAGAGAATTTTTCAAACCAAGCTCAAGGAGTCTGTTTAAGATTGTAAAAAGCCTTTTTTAACTTACACATTTCCCCCTTGATTATGAGAAACTCCTTGTGGAGGGACCATATATACTTCTTCATGAAGCTCACCATTTAAAAACGTATTTTTGACATCCATTTGAGAAATATGTCATTGACGAATAGATGCAACTGCAATAAGAGTACGAATAGTGGTCATCTTTGCTACAGGAGCAAAAGCTTCTTCATAATCCATACCATATTGTTGAGTGAATCCCTTAGCAACAAGACATGATTTATAGCGCTCAACCGACCCATCAAACTTAATTTTGATCTTGTATACCCAACGAGACCCAATAGCACACTTTCCAAGAGAAATAGCTATTAATTCCCAAGTATCTCTTTTGTACAATGCATAGAGTTCTTCTGCCAAAGAGGATCATGAATAACTTCTTTATAGGAAGAGAGCTCAGACAAACTGTGAATCAAGGTTTAGAAATAAGCAAACGAAGCTGAATAAGTGGAATAGGCAAAATCAAGTAACTGAGTAGACTTACGGTGACGAGAGGGGTAACGAGGAGGCGAAGGATCAATAATCGTAGGAGGCGGTTGAACAACCGTGGAGACAAGGGAGATGTCATTATGTGGAGCAGTAGTACTTGTCCTGCAATTCTCAATATTTCAATCACTAGAAGCATTATCATTAGGACCAAACAAATCAATATGGGTTAGTTCTGAACTCTTAATAATATGATAATCAGAAGAAAAAAAAACAAAGTAAAAATGGATGTGCTCAAGAAAAATAACATTACGAGAAACATATAGTTTTCTTGCATGATGATCATAACAAAGATAACCTTTTGACCATCCCCATAACCAAGAAAAACACCCATGGCTGAACGAGAAGACAACTTATTGCGTTCTACTTGAGGGCGAAGAACAAAACAAGTAGAACCAAAGACTTTCAAAGAATAGTAATCAAGGATATAAGCATACAATTTTTTAAAAGGAGACAAACCTGATTTGGTAGAAGATTGAGTTATATTAATAGCATGAACAACAACAAGAACTGCTTCCCTCCAAAATTCACTAGGAACCGAAGCGACAACAAAAGAGAACGAGCAATCTCAATAATATGACGATGTTTTCTTTCAACAACTCCATTTTGTTGAGGAGTATCAGTACAAGATGACTGGTGGAGGGTGCCATCATAAGAAACTAATTCATAGAATTTATTAGAGGTATATTCACCACTTAAATCACAGTGAAAACACTTTATAACAACATTATGTTGAGTCTTGACCATGACACGAAACATATGCTAAATGTAAAAAAAATTGAGACCAATTTTTCATACGATAAACCCAACAATAACAAGTGTAACTATCAATAAATGAAATACAATATCTAGATCCACCTTTGGTGAGAACTGATGATGGATCCCAAACATCATAGTGAACTAAATCAAAAGGCGCATATGAAACTTAAACACTTTTACTAAACAGTAAAATTGGAAATTTAGCAAGTTTACAACCACAACAATCTAAAATATCACTGATTTGTAATTTTCCTAAAGCTCCAGTAGAAGCCAAATATTTTAATCAAGAAGCAGAAACATGTCCAAGACGAGAATGCCACAAATAAAAACTAAAAGACGACGAATTTAAGTGAAAACTAGATCATAAGTCAGCCGTAAATATTATGACTGCAATATGTAGAGCTATTTAAGGGTGACAAACTCACCAATTTATGCATAATCAAACAAACAGTTCATCCACCACATGATGGATAAAAATGTTATTGAAATAGATCTAATTTATCCATTTAAAATTATGGATGGATGTAATTTGTTCAATCTTTTAAAATCTAATGTAACGCATACTTATTTTAATGCAATTCAATTAATTATATTTATTTAATTTAAAATATATTCTCTTAAAAAAATATTATTATACTTTTTAAGTAAAAACTATTTTTCTTTACACAAAAAGAATGTTATCTTATTATTATAAAAAACAGTTTTTTCTATACAATTTTTAAAATAGTTGTTTTATTTATTTTAAATAGTTAATCCAAAAATTTATTTTATCTATTATTTTAAAAACTGATTTTATTTTATTATTATTTTATAAAAAACTATTTTTTAAAATATGTTTTTTTATATTTAATAATCATGCACTATTAATGTAAAAAAATTTACTTTGACAATCGACTATACACCGTATATGGATGTTTATTTATTGATGGAAGCTATAAATTTTTAGTAAGATTATAAAATTAAATATTTATATTTACTGTAAGAGTATAATTTGTTTAGACTAACAACTCACCGTATATTTTTCTTTTATGGAAAAAAAACAAATTTAAAAAAGTAGAATTTTTTCTTATTTTTAAAATAAGTTATTTTATTTTCAAATAAAAATTTATTAATTAATAATTAATTAAGTTATCAAAAGGAGGTGGTGGGTGGTCCCCGGTCACCGGAGCTCCATCGTGGGGTCATCGAAACTCCGTGTGAGTCACTGGAACTCTGCCCCCAATTACCACGTTAATATTAAGTTAATAAAAAATAATTACTTATTTTAAAATATTAAAAACTCTTTTTTTTTATAATTAAAACAGAATTCTTTACCCAAAAACTAGATTTAAAATTGTATAATTAATTTTATAAATTAACTACTATAAAAATAATATCAAAAAAAGTTTTTTTGAAATGTTTTCAAGATTTTTTAGTAAAAACTAGGTGTTTAAAATAATAAATAAAATTATTTTTTGAAGTAATAAAACTATTATTGTTTTAGGTTTATAATTTAATTAATTATTAAAAAATTTATTAAGTGATTTGGATGGAAATCCATGCATTCTTTATAGATTGAATAGTTTTTATTTTTATAGATTAATTTAATTGAAACTTTTTTAAGAACTTTTGGTGGATTATAAATTGATTATTTTAATTCATCTATTATCATCTAAATCCGTTTAATGAATCCAAATGACTGTTATATGGTTTGGAATTACTTCTCTACGTCCTTTTTCTTCTATCATATTATCTAAGTAAGTAAATTTCACACATATTTATCTTATTGTGCCATTGTTTGATTTTTCTAGTATTCATTTTGCTTCATCAGGATGAAAGTAATGAAATCTTTGGATTTTCTGTTGGGAAAAATAGCATAAGTTAAAAAGAATTAAGACACAATCACAACACAAGAATATAACGTAGAAACTCCAAAACTAGAGAAAAAACCACGGCTGCTGCCTAAACCGGCAACCAGAGAATTAATACGGCCGCTGCCTAAACCGGCAACCAGAGAATTAATACTATATGAAAATTGTTACAACACATAGACTTCTCTCAATACAACACATAGACTTCTCTCAACAGACACCAAACACCCCAGTACAACCACACTCTTACAAAACAAATATTTAAACTAAGTCAGATACAAGCTTAAAGTGCTATTGCTGACTGGTGCATTTGAAAACAAATGACCAAAACCCAATATATAGCCTTGGCCTTCTCCTTATTCTCCCACACTAAAGGATGCGGGACTTACAATCAACCCCAACATTTTCGGGATAACGTATGATTTGTGGAAAATGGAGAAAAGGGTTTTAAATTTAAATTTGAAATGAAAGAGGTAAAGATAAATGAAATTAAATAGAATAATTGTTTTGGTTACCTTCAAGCCTGATGATTTATATAGAAAATATTATAATATTATTTTAAAAAATTATCTAGGAAACACTTATGGGACACTATTAATTAAATATATAGTTGTTTTTTAACTATTTGATCTGTGAGTAATATTTTTTAACTAATTAATCAATAAAATACATATGTTTGAATATAAATAAAATTATAATTAATATATATAATTTATTTTTAATTTTGATCTTGAAAATATTTGAGAGATATATTACTAACGAAATATATATTTTTATTTTAACTAATTGTGAGAGATATTTTTAACTCAAAAATTGTAAAAGCTGGTAAATAATACAGTAATGTATAGAAAGAGAGAAGGTATGTATACAAAATAATATAATAATATATAGCGAGGGAGAAAGTTATTAGATATAATAATATAATATTATCTATATTTTTAAATATAGTTTTTTTTATCAAATCAAGAAAATTAATAAAATATGTAGTGTATTAATTTTGTAAAAAATTGATATTATTTTTATAAGTTTGCTTTTGAAGAAAGAAAATTACTTAATGTTGTTATTTTAGTATTTATTATTAATTGTTGACAAATATAAAAAATAATTAAAGGTATGCAAATAAACAAATAATTAATGTACTTGAAAGATAAAAAAAAAAGGTCTTGTAAAAAGAAGAAACAAAATTATCAGGATATATTATATTTAGGGACAAAAAGACTAATGTATAATTGAGAGAATAAATAAATATAATAATATATAGTAGAGAGTGAATAACTATAAGATTTTATTGTATTCGATAATTTTAGACTATAACAACGTACATACAAAACCTTAAAAAGAACAACGTGCATACGATGCAGAAAATAAATTTGTTAAATAATATATAAATTAGAATTAGAATAAATAATAATAATAATAATAATAATAGCAATAATAAAGAAATTTTAAATAATTTTTTTAAACTAAAAATTTATTAAAATAAAAGAAAAAGAAAAGGAAAACAGTGTTTAAAAATGTTTCTCAAATCACACAAGTTTCTGGATTTTTTTTTGTTAGTATCCTCTTTCTGAAAAAAAAAATCACAAATGCTCTCTTTTGAAAACTATATATTTAAATGTCTCTTTTTTTTAGTTACAAGTCGCCGACGACTTCTTTAAGGAAGTCCAAGTTCCAAATGGCGACTTCCCACTTGATTTTTTAAAATAAAAAAAAATTCAATTTTTTTTTTAATTTTTAATAGATAACATAAATATTTTATATACAATTAATTAATATAAAAATTAATGAATAGAAATTTTAAATTAAAAAATATTTTTAGTAAACTCAAGTTTTAAATGGGCATTTTTCAAAAGTTTTTTTTTTAGAAAATAATTTAATTCAATTTTTATTGAAATAATAAAAGTTATATATATAATTAATATAATTCATAAAAATAGATAAATAAAAATTTTAAATTACGATAAAATTTTGGAAATTTAAGTTCGAAATGCCGATTTGACAAATATTTATTTAGAAAATTTAAGTTCGAAATGTCGATTTGGCAAAGATTTTTTTTTTATAAATTATTTTAATTTTTATTGAAATAACAAAAAGTAATATATATATATATAATTAATATAATTCATAAAAATAGATAAATAAAAATTTTAAATTACGATAAAATTTTAGGAAATTTAAGTTCGAAATGCAGATTTGACAAAGATTTTTTTTTTTTATAAATTATTTCAATTTTTATTGAAATAACAAAAAGTAATATATATATATATATAATTAATATAATTCATAAAAATAGATAAATAAAAATTTTAAATTACGATAAAATTTTAGGAAATTTAAGTTCGAAATGCAGATTTGACAAAGATTTTTTTTTTTTATAAATTATTTCAATTTTTATTGAAATAACAAAAAGTAATATATATATATATATATATAATTAATATAATTCATAAAAATACATAAATATCAAATTTAAATTACGATAAAACTTTACAAAAATTACGATAATTAATGTCGAAGGTGGCCTCCAGTACCACATTGTTGAGGTTTTCTCACACGTACGGGATTTTGGCGACGCCTTGGTACATCACGAGTTTGTTGTTGTTGTTGTTCTTCTTCTTCTTCTTGATCTTCGTCTTCTTGCTGTGGAGGATGTCTATGAGGAAGTGCTACAGAAGAACTACTTCCACCTTGAGTCCAATTGGATATTTGATTCAACGGAGTATATGCATTCCCAAAGCTTGGAATTTGAAAATTTTGTTTGCACATATTATTCAGTAATTGGGTAGCAGACTCAGGTGTATTATGACGAGTGTTGAACGTGTTATACAACAATTCCTCTTCACTTGATGCAAATGATAGTCGACGATTGTCTTCTTGATGTGGTTGTTGGCTGTCAAAATTAAATTGTTCCCCTAGCGTGAACCTGTAAGATTGATGTGGTGTGTGGGTAAAAGTATGAGGAGG
>NC_021166.2:21502407-21503644 GCF_000331145.2 Cicer arietinum
AAGCAAAGATCAATCATTTCAATCATACTCAAGCATCTCAATATCATTCTTAAAGCTTGTTATTTTTAATCTTTGTGTTGTGTTAGAATTAATCACAACTGAGTTCTATTTACATAATCTATTTCTCAAACAAGAGTTGAGTAAATACCCAAATTCTAAACATTCTCAAATCCACCACTTTGTAACTCAAGGTTATTTTGTTAACATAATCTTGAGTGATTTGTAAAAATCCCTTCCATATTTTGAAAGGTAACTTGCTAAATCCTTTCTGAAATTTTAAGGTAAACCTGTGAAAAATCCTTTATAGGTAGAAAGGTAGAAACCGTGTAAAGATCAAGATTGATCCATGAAAACCAAGAACGATCTTGGTTTGAACACTTAGTGAAAAATCTCACAGTTGTGAGGACTGGACGTAACACGGATTGGGTGAACCAGGATATATCCTTGTGTGATCTCTCTATCTCTATCTCTATTTATCTTATGCTTTATAATCAGATTTCATTTTGATAAAAATTGATTTTACAGTTTTTGTAACAAACCAATATTGATCTTCAATAGTACCAAGATTGATCTTCAATAGTACCAAGATCGATCTTCGTTACAACCAAGATCAATCTTGAGTTAAACTTTCACTTTTTAAAACATAAATTCTAAAAAGGGGCAATTATAATTCAAACTCCCCTTCCTTATAATTGACATTGCTACTTCAATCCAGCGGTATGATAACGAGGTGTATCGCCAAATTTCATACCCTTTCCACTATATCTTTGAAAATAAATTTGAATATTAGTAAATAAATTAATATATTTATAAATATAATATTTAACTTTTTTTTTATATTTACCTTTTTGAGAATGGAAAATGAGGCTCAAGATTACTTATTGGTGCAAGAAACGGCATATGGTACCATGCCCACGTTAGAAGTAGATGTGAACATCCCCCGATCGACATAACACCGTGTTCAGATGCACAACACAATTCTCTATAAAGTGTTGCCAAGCATGCTGAACTCCAACTATATTGTCATGTCTCTCGCAAATCTCTCAACAAATGCAACCACATAATATGTACTCTGTTGTAAGATTTGTCAGACATTAATATGCCGCCAATCAATTCTAAAATGTATGCTCTACAATGTATAATTATCTCTTCATTAGATGATTCTGGAGTTAACATTGAAAATGTTTCTCTTAGCCATTTTAATTTTATAAAATTCCCTTTTCTCTGAGATTCAGGT
>NC_021166.2:21504435-21595485 GCF_000331145.2 Cicer arietinum
ACTAGGCTGAACACAAGCAAGTTCCCAACGTGAGAATAAATTCAGATTCCATCTAAATCGCCTTTCCAAATGGCGATTTCTCAAAGCTTTTTCCAAGGTCGCCTTTGTGAATGGCGACTTGTTGCAGGTGTGTCACGAGCTCGCCATTTGGGATGGCCACTTATCAAAGGGGATGTCACGAAGTCGCCTTTGAGAAAGGCGACTTGTCAGGCAACGAATGCATGCACGTTTAGGCTAAAGCAATGGCAGTGCAAAAGAGTTGAATTACCACAATCGGATTCCACAAGTGTTGGCAGTATTTTACAGCATTGCATGTATCACAATTGGTCTTCTATAATTGCATGTATTACAATTGGTTGTCTATAAATATGATATATTATTTTCATTGCATTTCATCTCAATCTCAATATCTGATTTTCATATCAATGGCACCAAAAAATATAGTTTTTCTTATTTATTACAATGGTGAAATATGTGAAAGACAAGATATTGGTAAATATTTCAAAAGCGACGAAAAAAAAGCTATTCGAGTTAATTTTGGATGCAACCTTACCTACTTGAAGAAAAAAATTGAAGCAAAGTTGAGGTTAGAAAATCAAAAGGTGTCTAATATAATTTTTCGACACCCTATCTCATTTGGACAAGGCCTAGTTCATTATGAGTTGTTAAATGTTGAAGACGACGAAGATGTTGAACTCATGTTTGATGTTCATAAATAGTGACCACAACTCGGATCTATCGAGTTATATATCACATTTGAGGATGGTAATCCATTATACGATGTTGGTCAACCATCATCCTCAACCACACCTGACCCTGAATACCATTTTCAAACACAAAACACTTATTCTTTTCAAAATTATGAATCTTACCAACCCGACACATACCAACCCGAACCATACTTTGACCAGGCCGAAACATCTGAACCTGAACTATATGTTCCATTAGGTGATATGGCCGATTTTGATAAACAAGAAATAAGTGAAGAGAGTGAAGAAGAAACATACTTTGATGAAGACGAGGAAGAGGACGAGGACGAGGACGACGAAGATGACAATGACAATGGTGACGATCTAGAGTATGATCCACCATTCCATATGCGTAATCTAAATTTGGATTATGCTTACTAATCCTCCGAATTTGATATGCCATCTAATGAACCACCTCCATTAGATGCATCTCTTGAGATTGGAATGAAGTTTAATAGCAAACTAGATTGTCAACTTGCAATTAAGCATTATCACATCAAACACTCCCTCAATTACCGTGTAGTGAAATCTGATCAATACAGGTATGTAATTAAATGTGTGAATCCACAATGCTTGTTCAAATGTAGGGCTTCGTTAAGTTAAAAAAGTAAGCAATGGGTGATTGGTCGTTTGAATGAGCCCCACAATTGCGCAAATTCCTCTATGTCACAGGATCACACCAAGCTTGACTCTAACATCTGCGAAAGCATAAAGTCGCTTTTAAAAGTTGATCCATCAATTAAAGTGAAGGTGATCATTGCACATATTCGGGAACGATACAGCTACACAATCACCTATAGAAAGACATGAATGACAAAGAACAAAGCTATCGAAATGATTTATGGGAACTCGGAAAGTCTTACAATGACCTTCCAAGGGGGTTGTTGACTATGCAAAAATTTCTTCCAGGAACTAGTGTGTTAATGGAAGTATCACTTGCATATTCTGATAATACTCTATTACAGGGGTCAAAAATTTTCAAACGACTATTATGAGCTTTCCCTCCGTGCATATCTGAGTTTAAATTTTGTAAACCATTTGTCTCTGTGGATGGAACTTGGTTGTACGAAAAGTACAAGGGAACTCTTTTGCTTGTTGTTGCACAAGATGGAAACAAAAATACAATTCCCATTGCTTATGCACTTGTGGAAGGTGAGACACGGTGCTTGGAGCTTTTTTTTGAAAAATCTAAGAAGGTATGTAACACCTCAAGTCGACATTTGTTTGATTTCAGATAGACACAAATCCATTAAGAGTGCTTATAATAATCCAAATAATGGTTGGCATGATCCTCCGTCAACACATGTGTACTGCATCCGACACATTGCACAAAATTTCATGAGAGAGTTCAAGAACAAGGGACTTCAAAGAAAACTTGTTTGTATGGGTAATGATCTAATTCTTCTTAGTATATTTTCCATTTATCACTTTATCATATTTGATAATTTTTACATGATTTCTTACAGGATATGCATTAAATGAGCCATCATTCAAGTATTACCGCAATGAAATCAAGATGGAAAATCCAGAGGCTTTAAAATGGATCGATAATATCCCCCCCATAACAATGGACTATGGCTTATTCTCAAGGTCGACGATGGGGACACATGACAACAAACGTTTCCGAGTCCATCAACGCAGTGCTCAAGGTACACGCAATCTCCTAATCATTGCTTTGGTACAATCAACATACTATAGATTGAGAGTTTTATATGCAGAAAGGGGACAACAACATCAGGCATCATTAGCTTCTGGTCGAGTATACACAGACGATTGCATGGACAAGATTAAATGTGAAGTTGGTAAATCTAATACTCACCAAGTCATGCAATTCGACCGAAATTATTATTCTTTCATGGTGCATGAAACAGTAAACCCAAGAGAGGTGCGACCAATTGGTCATTTTGAAGTCAACCTTCAAAGAAAATGGTGTGATTGTGGAAAATTTCAAGCTATACATGTTCCTTGTTCACATGTCATAGTTGCATGTTCTTATCCTCGTCAAAACTATTTAGTGCTTATATCTGACGTGTACAAGGTTGTTAATGTATTTAACATCTACAAAGAAGAGTTTTCACCTATACCTAATGAAGGATATTGGCCCACATATGAAGGTGAAACATTATATCACAATCCTCAGTTGCGGAGAATTAAAAAAGGTCGTCCAAATAGTACCCGTATTAGAACTGAAATGGACGTTAAAGAAAAAGTACCGAGAAAATGTGGATTATGTCGATTAACTGGCCATACTCGAAAACATTGTCCAAATGTTACAGCCAGCTCTAGTCAATTATCCTAATTTCTATTTATGTAGTTTTATCGTAATTTAAATTTGCTATTTATGTATTTTTATGAATTATCCTAATATATTATTATTTATATATATTTTTCCTATATATATTATTTATAAATTTATCTATTTATCTATTTATATATATATATATATGTATATTATTTTTGTTATTTCAATAAAAATTGAAATAAATGTTTTTTTAAAAAAACCTTTGGGAAATCGGCATTACGAACTTGAACTTCTTAAAATTTTATCGTAATTTAAAATTTCTATTTATCTATTTTTATGAATTATATTAATTAATTATATATATATATATATATATATTACTTTTTGTTATTTCAATAAAAATTGAAATAATTTATAAAAAAAAATCTTTGTCAAATCGGGATTTCGAAATTAAATTTCCTAAAATTTTATCATAATTTAAAATTTTTATGAATTATATTAATTATATATATTACTTTTATTATTTCAATAAAAATTGAATTAATTTTTTTTTCTAAAAAAAACTTTTGAAAAATGCCCATTTAAAACTTGGGTTTACTAAAAATATTTTTTAATTTAAAATTTCTATTTATTTATTTTTATATATATAATATTTATATTATCTATTAAAAATTTAAAAAAATTGATTTTTTATTTTATTTTAAAAATCAAGTGGGAAGCCGCCATTTGGAACTTGGGCTTCCTTAAGGAAGTCGCCATTCCAAATGGCGACTTGTAACTAAAAAAAGAAAGCATTTAGGTATATAGTTTTCAAAAAAGGGCATTTGTGAATTTTCTTTTTCAAAAAGCGGGTACTAAAAAAAAAAACCCAAGTTTCTGTCCTTGGGACGAAAATTAGAAGATTTTATTTCATACTCTAAAATTTATACTCCTATCATATATTTTAATAAAAATTTGATTTTACGTTTTTTTTAAATAAAAAAAATAAATTTTATGTTTTTTTGAACATGTTTGTGTGGTACTGTAAAAGAAAAAGAAAATAAAATATAAATGTGTTTTGAAAACATTAAAAAACAATTCTGGGATATAGTTTGAATTTTCTAAAAATATTTGTGTTTTAGATAATTTGAAGAAAAAAAATATCGATACACAAATTTCAAAATTTTTAAAATATATTTGTGTACCTACACAAAGTTCAATTTTTTAAAATATATTTGCGTATCGATTTTTTTTTTAAAACACAAAGTTTAAATTTTCAAAAACACATTCATGTACCGAATAACTTACAAAGTTCAAATTTTCTGAAACAATAGTGTTCCAAAAAATTTAAAATTTGAAATTTTCTAGAATAAGTTGAATTTAGTGGAATACAAATTTTTATTTTTATTTTAAAATAAATATGATAAAATAATTAGTTTGCATAAAATATGGAAATATGAGAATAAATGTGAGGTATAGAGCATAATTTCCTAATATTTATATCATATATGTTACTTTTGCATATATTTTTATTATTTTAAAAATTACATTTGTAAAAGCTATTAATCGGTAATAGAATAATGTATTTCACTAATATTTATATCACTACTAGAAAAATTTAATTTATCGACGAATTTTAGAGACAGAATTTTGTCCATCACGAAAGAAGACGGAATTGAAAACGAAAAATAATTTATTAAAAACAAATATAAAAAATTGTTGTCAAAATATGAGCGATATTATTATAGAAATTATCGTCAATAAGAATAACATTTAAATTAAATAATAAGATCAAATAAGTATAAAAAGGTGGTTGTGATTGATAAAATTGCATAAAATAAAACAGGGATTGAAAACATTTTTTATGAATCAAATTTTCCCTAAAAATTATTTATGTGTCAATTATTCAGAAATAGGTTTTTCTTTTTCTTTCTTCGGTGGTTGTTTTTCTTATGTTAGTTAGTATTTAATTAATCAATTATGAATTACTAATAATCATATATTGATAACTATTATTAATATAAATTATGATCTACTTTTATTAAGCATTAATTAATTAACGATAATCTATTAAATTTATTTTTGAATAGACCGTATTGTAATGAATAATTAATTATATTAAATCCAATGATAGATTTCTTCTTTCATCTGTTTTAGTATTTAATCCTTTTTTTCATTAATTTGGCGGTTAACCAAGCACTAAAACACTAATGGTAAGGAGGTAGCTAACCTCTTATCCTAATCCTATTTTCATGAATAGTATGTCGTGGTTTTTAATACATTCTTATATTACAACTTTACAAGTACCATATTAAAAATTCATCTATTGATATTAGAGTCAAATACATACATATTACAGCTATTGTGTAAACTATATAAACATTCTCGTTATTGAATACATCGATAAAATTATTTTAGTCTCAATTTTATCAATTATTGTATCAAATATTATAGATTTAAGTTTGCAATTATTATTTATTTGCTCACTTCAGCAATATAATCAAAGATAACAATTTTGAGTGATTCTTATAGGCAATCAAAAACTTTATAACTCTTTTTTTTAAGAAAAACTTTATTATCTTTATTTATTGAATGTTTGATGTGAATATAATAATAGTGTGTTTATATAACTGTATTCTCTTTATTTAGGAATTGTTTGAGATGCAATTGTAACACTATAAAGTCATCAAAGTTATTTGATTAGTTCAACCTACAATGACAAATGTGACACTCTTAAAAGTTAGTCGTAATGTAATTATTTATCGAACTTTGTGATTTATTATTATGTAATTCTATATGGAGAATTTTTTGTGATATTTTATGTTATTTTTATTATTATATAAAATTATGTGTATAAAAGTGAACTATTTTCTAGAAATTTTTTAAAATTTTAATACTTTATCTTCTAATTTATGGTGGGAGTATTTTAAAACTTTATTTTTAAAGCTCAACTCTGAATAAATATAAATTTGTTTTATACACTTTGATGCATAATTATTATAGATTTGTGTATTTGTAATCTCACCTAGCATGGATACCTTTATATAAATTTTTTATAAATTAAATTTATTTAATTATAGTCAAATTGATAATAATTATCTTATAATTTTTTAATAATAATTATACTTTATTAGTGTGTTAATGTTAATATAATTTGTACTAATTATATTCAAGGTACTTATAATTTTATGTTTATGTCAGTTATGGTTCCATTACTCTATCGGTATTATAATTTTAACGACATAATATTTTTATCGGTATTATATGTTTCTTATTTATTATTGTTGAGACTCTTAGTTGTGATAACAAGTAAAACATTCTCTTTAGAAACATGTAGTGATTTGATTTAATTTTGTTCCATCCATTTTGTTAAAATATATTACGATAATCCATATGTTATGTAAGTGATGGACATAGTATATTGATATAAAGCTACTCAACATTATTATTGTGTGATAAAAAAGATAACTGAACAATTGTTTAAATATTTTCAAAAATTCTTGTCAATTATCTATAATTTGAGAAATAAATATTATTTCTTTATTATTAATATGAAAAATTATATTGAGGATATTATAGTTGTATATTATTCATGAAAGTGTACAACGATTTGTATTATATTCTCAATAATAGAAAAATTAAAGTCTCGAGTATTTTCGTTGTGTGTAACTTTATTATTTCTCAAGTGAATGTTAAGACTTTCATATTAATTTCCCTCATTTGATAATAAATGTTTTCATGTAAATCATCAAACTCTTTTATGTAAAGGATCTTTGTTTATAAAAATTCTTTAGAGAATTTTATTTTTCATAAGAGATTCCATATTTTGAATTATGAAGTGAAAAACTTAAAATATCGTTAATTCTATATGCATAATATATGGTTAACTATAAAACTCAAATGTAGAAAAATCTGTCATTGATAAATTATGAATTTATTTGATTTCGTGTTGTCATCGTGTAACCATATTTGTCTTAATAATTCTGTTATATTATATTTTCTATGCAAATTATGTGGAATGAGTTTGTAAAACTCTGTTACTGGTAAATTCTATAACCATTTATACCGATAGTTTTGTTCTATATAAACTTAGGGCCCCACTATTAAAATTATATTATTAGAGAATTTTGAAAATAATGAGATCTAGTGAGAATTGTAATCCAATTATTGTATATGACATATGAATAAAGGTGTGTATAAAATTAGATACAATATTAAATATGATATCATTCCAATATTTTGCATGCTGCAAGTAGACTCTAATGAGAATGCAAATCTCATTTTTATGAGTCATTGAGGGAGTGCATGTGTACACATTTATATACATTGTTAAATATTACATCATTAGAGACTTTGATATTAGTAAGATTTAATGAGAATTATAATTTTATTTATATATTACGGATAAGTAGAAGTGAAAATGTACACAATTGTAATTAATGTTAAATGGTCATATACTCTTCTACGTATTATGACATAAGACATATACTTAAATACATGAAAATTATTTCCATTCTATTATACAGAGATTTATATAATAAAAAGGCTTTGATCTCAATAAGCATCATAATTGGATTTTTAGTCGAGTTTATTGTAAAATGCACAATAATCATTTAGCATGCAATTATATTGTATTTCTATTTTAATATACCAATAATTCATATTTTGTGAGGTAAAAAATATGCAAAGAACAAGTATAATATCAATATCTCTATTGAGTGTGATATTATGTTGTTGATGCACTTATAAATTGTAAGATCATAAATGCTAATTTATTATTGACATTTTTGCGGCGTTGTTAATCCATATGGTATTTCATAGGTAAATTAAGTGTCTATTTTAACTCAATCGGAGAAATTTGAAATTCCTAATTCTTTGAGCATTTCCATAATCATTATTTATTAAAACTTGGATGAATTGAATGGAAAGTGTTGTGGAATATTCATTAATTTTTTACTAAATGTATTTACTTTTATAAAGACAATGTCTATATGTAATTCATGTTTTTTTTACTGTTCTTTAGACTTATGTGAATATTTTATGATCTTTATGAAATTAAAATGTTTTATCAGAATCACTCATAGAGTTATATATCCTAATATTTTTATACTATATTAAGGACCTAATGACATTTTCATTAAAAAAAGACACAATGACTTTTATCCCATTCCTATTTTGTAGTTGTATCGGCAAAACCGAAACAAACAAGCCTATAACATATGTATATACTATATTTTAATAATATGTATTATATTATAAAATATGTATTATATTATAATGTTCAAGCTCATTTAAAATTAATTTTTTTATTCTATTTGAACAACTCAAATAAACAATCTTCCTTTTCAAAATCTTTTCTCTTTTGAAAACACAAAAAACTTCTTTTAAACAATGATACAAAACATTATTATTATTATTATTATTATTATTATTATTATTATTATTATTATTATTATTATTATTATTGTTATTATAATAATAATAATTTAATTTTCAACTAATATTATTATTATAGTTTTTAGGCTCCATTTAATTAATTTTTGGTGTTTTGGATTAGTGAGATTTTGTTATAGTATTTTTTATGGTTATGCAACTATAAATTCATCATTTCTTATATAAAATGTATATTTTTGACATGTATGATTTATTTTATCTATTAGACACATGCATCTTTTGCAACGCTAATACTTATTTCTGTTTAGATGATAAATGTTTTGATTGTAATTGAAATTTTAATATTTAAAATTATAATATTTTAATATTTAATTATTATCAACTAAATGGGAGATTGTTAGATTAATTATTTAATTAATCCATTGTTGAGAATTATTATTAATATAAAGGCAAACACATTACGTGGTCCATTAAGCTACATAACAATAATAGATTAATCTTTTATTTATTTTTTTTATATCTTGTTAGTCTTTTTTTTTTGTTAAGTTAACTTTTATTTCGTAAATGAATATACTGTTGATCATAATTTCAAACCAGCTGAATTGAAACTCGAAAGTTTTTCACTTTTTCAATAATTTCATATAAGATTCGTAATAATTATAAAAATATAAACCCTCAATCAAATTTTATAAAAATAATTGGGTTAGATAAGTTTTAAGTTCCTATAAATTTTAACATTTTATTTTAGTCCCTATAAATATTTTTAGTCACTCATAGGGATGACAATAGGTTAGGCCGTCCGTCAGGGGCCTATGACATGGCCTACTTATGGTCTGACCTGACCTATTTAATAAAAATGCTAGACTCAAGCTATTTTTAAAACTTATTTAGTTAAATAGGTCAGGCTTAGGCTTATAAAAAAGCCTATTAGGCCTAACAGGCCTGCCTATATATATTTTATTATTTATTAATGTTATTTTTTATTATTATTATTATTATATTAATAATAATATTTCCTATTTTAAAGTATATCAATTAGGCAATCACTCAATAGTCATTCCATATTCGGCAGTCGTTCCATATTTGATAGTTGTTCCATATTCGGTAGTCATTCAATTAGTCAATCACTCAGTGGTCGTTTCATATTTGTTTGAGAGGTAATAATAGGTGCGTCTGTTTCAAGGAAAAAATCTATTTTTTTGAAATCAAAAATTATTTTTTAGGGTTTAAAGGATATTTGTTTCAGATTTTTTTAAAATTATTTTGTTAGAAAAGTTCTTTTTTGTTTAATATATATAGATACGTACATTGATATTGATATGTGGAGAGCATTATGTGGTATGAGTAGAACATTTAAATGTTTTAATGTGAATAAGGCTTTTAAATAGGCTTACAGGGCAGACCAGACATTTACAAAGGTCAGGCTAGGCTCAGGCCTTCCAAGACCTGACCTGGCCTGACCTATTCTCACCCCTAGTCACTTATAACTTTTTAGTGTCCAAAATTTTTTCGTTTATACTTTCAGTACTTGCTTTAAAGTCAACTCATATGTTACCTTCTAATTTTTTATGATTTTTTAGAGTCATATTTAGGACATTGTAAGCCTCTTATGAAAATTAAGAATGTTTTGACAAAAGATGAATTATATATGAATTTTTAAATGTTGGTACTTAAAAATTCATATTTTGTTAAAAAATTCAAAATTTTTGCATGTAAGATTCTTAGTATATGAAACATGAATGCAAATATTAGAATGTTACACATGTATTGACTTAAAAATAGAGACTAAAAATAAAAATGAGTAACTTTTAAGGGACTAAAAAATTAAGAAATTTTGTATAGGGATTAAAATCAAAATGTTGAAAGAGATTAGCTAGAACTTATTTAACCCAAAATAATTAAATGAGATGATTTTTGAGTGAGAGACATTTTATAATTCATGAAATGATAAGCAAAATTTTCTTAATCTAGTTTATGAAATCAAATAAAAAATTATTATGTTATTTTTGATATGATTGATAACAAAACTTCTAATAGATTTTAAAATCCTTAATTAAAAGTAATTGAAATGAGGTTTAAATAGTTTAATAGACTACCAAATATATTTTGCTTAATATAAATTATGGTATGCTATTATTAAGCACCAATTAATTAATTAATTAATATGTGTTGGATATTATTTTTGAGTGGATCATGATATGTTATATCATTATGTTAAGTCCAATTAATTAGAGGTAATTTTGTCCTAAGTTGTTTTAGTATTTAATCATTTCCCCATTAATTTGACAGTTAACCAAAGACAAAAAACTTAGGCAGTAACGAAATAGTTCACCACTCACACTCTACGGAATTTACTTTCGTGAATATAAAAGTATATTATTTCTTATATGTTTATATATGAATGGAGATCTATCGACTCCATAATTAAGTTTGAGATAAATTACTCCGTTTGGTAACTAAATATAAACGATGAATTTTATTAATTCAACTGTTGATTATTAACATAATATATTAATGATTAAGGAAAATAAAATTTTATATAAATTCAAAACTCGTAGCTATGTAATATAGGCATTGATATTTATTTATATTTTTTTAAAACTTATTTTATATTTATTTGAAATTATTTAATTAGGTATTAAATTATTTTAAAATTTTATAAAAATTTAAGGAGATGATCTACAAAATAATATTTTTTTCATTTGACAGATGAATTATTGAAATTTATCGTTTATATTGAATTAATAAACAGAGTAATTCATCGCAAAGATACTTTTGGAGTTAACTGATCCTCACCCTAATTATATTATGTATAAATGAGTAGGAATCTGTTAACACTAGGAGTAACTTGTGATGAGTTACTTCGCTTAATAATAGAATATAAACAACAAAATTTACTAGTCCAGTTGTTGATTATTGATATGTTATATTAATCAAAGTTTTATATAAATAAAAAATTTGTAGCTTTATAATCTAGTTATTGATATTTACTTATATTTTATAAAAAAATATTATACGTTCATTTGAAATTATTTAATGACATTTTATATAATTTTAAAAAAAATTGTGGAGATGATCTACTTAAATAGAACTTATGATTTGACAGTTGATTTAGTAAAATTAATCGTTTATATTGAATTATTAAGCGGAGTAAGTCATCACAAATGTACTCTTGGATTAAATGGATCCTTGCCCTATGTAAATATACTATAATGTTGGTTTATATGAGTATCATATTAAAAGTTATCATTATTTCCTCCCTTGGAATATTTTGGATTGAAACTATTTTATTTTTTTTTTATTAAAAATTAATATCCATTCATTAAAATTAAAAGATTACATCGATCTAGAACAACACAAATACAAATTTGCTAATAGCAAAAGGAATAGATATGCGAACAAAATCATATGAACAAGACGAAAAAATCAAACTGCACAAAGGCAGCCAACAAAACATCTCACTCAGACAACGAAATAACAGAAAAATAAAAAGAAAAATAGATTTATACTAAATTTACTTATTTAGATAAAATGTTGAAGAAAAAACGGTCCAAATGAATTATTTATAATAAAAAAAGACTAAATGTTACCCCTTGATGAAGAAGAAAGGGAGATAGAGAGAAGGGTTTGTTTACACCAAAAGATAAGTAGCCAAATCAGGTATTTTCTTCTAGGCTGAAATGGAATAATTTGACTATCAACTGCATCACAATCAGTTGATGCTATAATCAGTTGATTGTTGGTTAAACGAGGCTACCAAGACAAATAGTGAAGGTCCACTTGCACAAAAAAATACATGGAGATTGATCTTTAGATTGATTAAATGGAAGCAAGTAAAAAATCATGGAACTGCACAACGAAAAACATTGTTGATATGACATATGCCCATGCTTATGTCTCAACACTTTCGCAACTAACATATTTAGCCTTCGTGCCCAACTAACATATTCAACTATTTAGGTGTTTAGAATTTTTTTTTTTGTTTTTAGAGCCTTAGTGAATTATTTTTCTGGCTATGATTAGAGTATAGTAAAATGTTCGTGGCAGAAAAATAAAGAACACAAAGAATTTATCTTGGTTCCCCTTAAAACCAATGGTACGTCTAGTCCTCTTGCACACCACAAGAGATTTTCAAATATTGTTAGAATAAGTACAAGTCTAACTCTAAGACTTCAGTTACTAACTCCTAACAATCTGCCTAAGATAGCACACCACTATCTTAGTTTACATACTTGAAGAAAATACACCACTTTCTTCAAACAACACAATAACTTAGTTAACTTACAATAATGATTTTGAGTGTAATCAAGAGGGTATAACAGTTGATGTTTTCTTGTACAATTATAACAATCTAATATAATTTCAAGTACAACAGAGAACCTTTCTCAATGATATGAAAATGTAAAACATGTATTTGAAATATGAAAGTATGACTTTGAATAATTCACAAAATATTTTAGAAAGTTTTTCAAAGTTGTTCTAAGATTCTTTTATTAAACTTGATAGTATGAGGTATTTATACTTCTAAGACATCACTTCAGATCAGTTGCAATCGTTCCCAGAAGATTGATGAACATATGCAATGATCCATATTGAATCAAAACTGAAAAGATGCATTTCTTCGCAGTTGTATTCGGCTACAACCTAAGTGTAGTCGAATACACTTCTGTAACGTTCAAATTTTTCAAACAATTTATCCTTGTATTCGAATTCAGATGACTGAAATTTGCCGTTGTCTTGGTTTTGTATTCGGCTACATCATGATGTAGTCGAATACAAATGTGTAGTTTTTGCTACTAACTTGGGTTTGTATTCGGCTACAACATGTTGTAGTCGTATACAAATGGGAATTTTTTGCTATTGACTTCATTTGTATTCGGCTTTACATATATGTAGTCGAATACAACCTTGACTTTTGTTAAAAACATGATTTTCAAACATTGTTCATGCAGTTTGACACTTTGAAAATTCTTTTGATGCATATGCTAGAGTTTAGATGAAGTTATCAAGGTTCTCATGTGCATTTGAAATGTAATAATATTAGATTGCATCATGTACCTTAAAATATAAGACTTATAACTCATTGACAATAGTTGACTTGATGTTGACTTCTCTTAGCATCTTCGAACTTGCAACTTGATCATTTTACTTGGTCTTTGTCTTCATCAAAAATATGAATAGTCTTGTATATTTACAAAATATTTTGAGTTTGAAGAAGAACATTTTGGACAAAATTGTAAATACAAAGTTTGTTTCAAAGAAAACAATTGACAGTTGAAAAGATTGGCCAATGGCTATATTCAGATTTAATTGAATAATCTAAGACTATATTCATCTATAAAATGTAGATCAATCAGAAGATGAAGGCAAGTGTTCCATTGGCAATCTATCTACACATTTTCATCTAAACACAAGTTGTGAAACTTTTCTTTCAAGGAAAACAATTTATTGTGCTAATGAATCTATTTAAATATGCAGAATATTGTCATGAACTTTAAATACTTCATGTTGCATCCCTTGATGAATAGAGAAGATAAATAAGGAAATCAAGATAATGCTCTAAAATTCTATTAAAGTTGTGTCTGACTTTATTAAATGATCAATGTGTCTCTACTATATCTGATATTAAAAGCTCACTCTGATAATTTTGTGTTTGATAATTCTAGTAATCCAATTGATTGTTCGGTCAACGCTTCAAGTCGACATTTTGACTAAGTCAACACTTTGATTTAAAGTCAACTTTCTTAAGTCAAACATTTGAGCCAAGAACTCTGAAGAAGTCAACATCTCAACATCTTCTAGTCATCAAATTTGAACTTAACATTTGTCTAAAGACATACATGACATCCTCTAAAA
This sequence comes from Cicer arietinum, assembly GCF_000331145.2. Classification (NCBI taxonomy): domain Eukaryota; kingdom Viridiplantae; phylum Streptophyta; class Magnoliopsida; order Fabales; family Fabaceae; genus Cicer; species Cicer arietinum. Next base: position 21,518,656 of record NC_021166.2, read on the forward strand.
ATGTCATCATGTGTCTTTCCTGTTGTTTATAGTAAGATACGTTTTCTCAAATATGAAGACAAATTTGGACAAGTTCTTAAATGTTGATTCCATATATTTGAATATTAGATACAAGTCATTATGTTACACGCTTATTTCATGCAATCATAACAACGGTCAGAAACCCTAACGACCTTAAAGTCTTTCTCTATAAAAGGATTTGTGATCTTCACTGCAAGACAAACATACGAGAAACCTATTACCATTATACATAGCAACTCATGAAAACTCTTGTATTAGTTCTGAGTGCTAGAAACTTGAGAAGACTTGAACACATTCAGATTCACTAATAGGTGTTTAGTGGACACGTGATACTTTTGGTGATTAGTAGATTAAATCGTTTAAAGTGAAGGGATTTGATGCAACTAGCATATTGGTGATTAACCAAGATAAATTGGTTTGTGTTTCCTCTCTTTATCTTTTTACTTTCTTTTGCTTTATCATGTTTTATTTTATCTTTTGTTTTAAAAAAAAAACCTTAAAAAACACAATTCAAATCCTTGTTCTTGTGATTTTCTCTCTTCACAAGCTCTTTTCACTATATTCATGGATTATTATTTTTGAATTATTGTTTAAAGTAAATCTCAAACAAATAGTTGAAAATAATTAGATCCCAAACACTTATACACTTTGTTTGTAACTCAAATCTATCTTTTATATTAGATTGAGTGTGTTTATAAAAATATTTTCTAGTTTGAAAGGTAACTGTAAAAATCATTTCTAGATTGAAAGGTAGATGCAAAAATTCCTTTTTAGATTGGAAGGTAAAAGTTGTAATTGATCAAGAAAGAAAATACAAAGGCATAAAGTTGTGTCTCAAGTGCAAATTAACTTAAACACCATATTATCAGTTGAGCAAACAACAACCAAACAAGTAACAACTAATTAGTTGATTACACAACTAGTCAATTAAGCACTGAATTTTGCACCACGCCAACATGATTTGATGATCGGCTGTAACTAAGTTAGAAATTTGTTGCAATTCACTTAGTGTCCCTAAATGAGTTTGATTTCGATATGAATCGAACCACTACGTTGTAATCTTATACACATTTATTCCAATACCAGGTGTCACCAAGCCAACCCATTTGGGTTTTTTTCTTTTTTTTTGACAAGAACCTATTTGGGTCTTCAAAGTTAGATTTTTATTGTGTATTAGTTGCGCATTTATTTTAATACTAGTGCATTGATTTTTCAATTAAATAATATAAAATTGAACCTCGAATATCAACAAATCGCAAAGAATCATCCATGGACAAAAGAATAAATCAAATCATCAAAGAAACAACAAAAAAAGGGATTTAGATTAAAATGGTGCAAAAAAACGTGCTGCCCATAATTTGGTAGGCACTTGAAACACCATATGCTATAATGAACTTTCCCAATTTACCCCTCTTTACACCTTCAAACTAACCCAATGCAAAAAAATACCATTAAAATTTGAATTCAAATCTCACCGATATTAAATAGTTCATTTCAACGTCTAACGAAATGGACCCTTACAATATCGAAGAGGATCTAAACCCTTTAATTTTTCATAATAAAATTTTGCGTTGAATTTAATGAGATCTCATCTGATAATCAATAGCATCTAACCCCAATTTTATCTTGTTGTCCAATCAAGTCCTCCAAACACCAATCTCTTCTCATTCCACTGCTCCTTAACAATCTTGGTCCAACATTTCCTTCACTTTGGGTACGACGATGTTCTGTTTTTATCTTATCCACAGCACCACCACTACTTTCACATTGTGGTGGGGATAAATTCCCTGACCAACTTCTATCAATTTGTATTCTCACTTTCCTCGTACAAGTCTTAACTTCGATGATTTCAGGTAAATTTTCTCTTTCAGAATTTTCCCTTTGAAGGGCTTGGCCACAGGTAAGACAATTGAGACTCATTTTTGTGTTTTTGGTGTGCCCCAATCCCAGCTTTTCCCTTAAAAGGGTAAAGCTTTTGGAGGGGAAGGAAAATATGTGCTTTTAAATTTTATATATTAATTAAAACAGATCAAATTGGAGATGACACGTTGGATTTTTTTATTGGAAGAAAATTAATTAGGGATTTCTATGTATTAAAATTGCAACATAACAACCTGTGTGTTGGTTGGTATGTTCTAGCATGAATTTCGGATCCGAAAAAATAGTTTTGCTATTAATTGATTCCTAATTTCTTTTTGTAGAAAAATTGACTCCTAATTGGGGGTTGTATCATATGGTTATTGGATTTAATGTACTATATGGTTGTTGGATTTAATGTACCATGTGGTGTCTAGGTTCCAAATTGGGATCGAGTTATCATTTTGTTAATGAAACACTTTAATATCAAAAGTGTTTTTCTTTTTTTTACTTAAACAAACTAAAGACATTTCATTAATGATAATGAAGAAAATACAATAAAAAATGTAATAAAAATCAATGTGATGAGCATAAGCGATAGATACTTTAGCTAAAAGTGAAAAACATATATTTTTAGTCCTCTAAATATATCGATTTTATTTTTATGTTAATTTCTTTTAAAAAATTCTTTTGAAATTTAGTCCTTTAAAATTTTTTTTTTATTAATTTTAGTCTCTATTTTTCTTTTATAAAAGTTCACGTCCTATATTTTCAGTAACTTTTTTTGATAACATATTAATGATAAGACTTTAAAATATTATTAGTTTAATAATTTAACTATTTAATATTAAATATTTATTAATTTATCTATAACTTCTAATTAAAGATTAAATTATTAAATTAAAATTTAAATTATTAAATTAAAATTTAAATAGTTAAATTATTAATTTAATGATATTTTAAAGTCTTAATAATTATATATCATTAAAAAAAGTCAATTAGAACATGCAACGTAAACTTTTATAAAATAATAACTAAAATTAGTAATCAAAATTTTATAAGGACTAAAATTGGAAATAATTTTTTTAAGAAATTAAAACTAAAAATTGATATATCTAGAGGGACTAAACATATATTTAGTGATTGATAAATTAAAGAAATGCAAAGAATAAGGGCGTAGCAAGGGTATCTTGGCTAATGAGTTAATTTTAAATCAAATAAGTTTATGAGGATTCAAACCACACTAAAATCTTGTAATGGGCCAACAACGTTTTTTTTAGTTGGGCCGGACAACATCAAATTAATTAGTGAGTCATTTTTTCACAAAATTTTACTATATATACCATCCTTTATTCATGTACCCTAAAATATAAAGAAAAAACTAAAATACCCTTATATATAGTAAAAATGACTATTTTTTTTTTTTTCATTTCAACATTTTCTAAACACACAAGTGAGTGTCAAAAAAAATCATTTTACAAAAAAAAAAAAGTTTTTCCCTATTTCATGTGCAGATTGCTCAAAGGTGTAGTTGCAGTGTCCTATGTGTCATGGTTGTACTTGTTGCTTTATCAATCTGGAGATTGATCTTGCTTGTTTGATCATGATGCATAGCTTCTGCTTTTGTAAAACTTTTTAGAATGGATATTTCTGATACGATCTTATGTACATATATTTGATAACTTTATAATGAATGATGGTTTATTAGCAAATCATAATCGATCTTGTTTTATTTGACTTTTACGAACATGAACGTTCTTGGGTTGATAAAATTGAAGGCTGTGAAGAACGATCTTCGTTTTTCTAGACATCTGTTTTTATTAACCATAATGTTCTTCGACTATCAGAATGATCGTGCTTCTTCCAACATGATCTTATGTAGATATGTTTAATACATTTCTTTAAGTAATACACTCAAAATCACTTTTTAGAATCATAATTAGATATTTAATTAACTTTGTTTAATTATCATCAAAACATCAATTTAGGATTTTGTCTCAACACCATTATGTTGTTTTGTCTTTCAAACTGAAAAAATTTCTTTGAATACTATGTTTCGCATAAAATTTCTGACAATTTGAGTTAGTATACTCTATCCCATTATTTTTCAGCAAATACTTGATTTTTATGTTCATCAGTTTTTCTACCTCTATTTTCCACACTTTGAACTTGGCAAAAACTATAATTATTTTTGAAAAAATACACCTAAACCTTGCGTGAAAAATCGGTTGTAATAGTCACAAAATACCTAGAAATACTAATAGATGACTCTTTATTAGTCTCCACACATCAGAATGCACACAGTATAAGATTAGCTTTGTGTTGTGCTTCCTAGATTTAAAACAAACACGACACTATTTCCCAAGTATATAATACTTTCACAAATCCAGCTTACAACTGTCGACACCCTTCAGTAAATGTCTCTTATTAATTTTTATCATCCCACACTCATTGAGACGACCCAAATGCATGTGCCATGATTTCTTTGCATCATCATCAGACACAATTGTCGCAACATCACCTACAATGGTACAACCAAACAATTTGTAGATGTTACATGCAATCCTCTTTGCTTTGATCACCAGTTAATCAACCCTTGCTAACCTTCAGAGTGTCCCTATCTTCATCAGATATATATGAGAAACCATTTTTCTGTAGAGTACCTAGGGAGATCATAGTCTTTCTCAATTATGGAATATATCTTTCATCAATCAACGTTCGTACACCACCCTCGGCCATCACAATTTTAATTTGTCTCATTACAATGACAACACATGTTTTATCATCACCCAAATAAACAAAACAAAAATTTCTTGAACTAGATGTGGTAAAGCACTCCTTATGCGTCGTCATGTGATAAGAACAACTAGAGTCAAGAATCCATTCTTCTGCGCACTTGCTAGATGAAACACAAATAATATCTGCATCATTGTCAAAGTCATCAGTTTGAACCACATTCAGAGAACTGGATGAACCTTAATGTTTGTTCGGACAGTCCCTCCTCCAATATCTAATATGTTTGCAACTGAAGCATTATGCTATTTTTCTGTTCTTGGACTTAGACCTCTTATTTCCATAACATGCTTTACCTTTGTTCCTCCCACGATTTTGATCTTTTTTTACATATAGACCTTTGCCTAATGATCTTTCCTCTGCATTATATCTTTTTTGAGAGTGACTGAAGTGCAGCAGTAATATCATCTAGCTTGATAGAGTTTTTACCGTATGTAAGAGTTGTCAATAGGTGATCAAACAAAACTAGTAACGAGATCAACAAAATAATAGCTTTGTCTTCTTCGTCAATCATCATCATAAGCATCACCAAATAAGTGATTATTTTTTTGAAAGAATTGACATGTTATTGTAAATTGTATCATTCCTACATCTTCAACCTATACAATCGTTGTTTTGCGAACATTTTGTTCGTGAGCCTTTTACACCAATACTGACTTTGCAATTTCTCCCAGACATTCTTTGAATATATTAGGTCTAGGATATGATACATCATCTTATTTGATAGACGTAGACAATTTGCCATGCAGTTTTATCCTTCATTTTCGTCCAATCGACTTCTATAATGTTAGCTAGTTTGTCCTCATACAACGCTTGTTAAAGACCTTGTTGTACTAACAAATTCTTAATCCTTCTTTGCCATAATGCAAAGTTGTCCATTTCGTCAAACCTTGCCACCTCAAAATTCGCACTAGAGTTACTTGTTGTCTAATATCAATTGTTAGAATAGTAACACGGTATTAACATAATAAAGAGATAAATCGCAAATAGGAAAATAAGACGTTTGGTTACGAAGTTCAGTCAATGATGTCTATGTATCCAATTATAGAGCAGTTGTAGTTCTTTTTTATTAGATGAATGAATTAAGGGTTTATAACATACAAGTCGTGCTTAAATAGTAATAATAAGATTCATATTACAACAATACACTTGAACCATACCACAAGGAGTTATCACTCTCAAACCCCCCAATTACCCCCACAACAATCAGTTGGACCAAACCATCCACTTAATCCTACCAATGAGCCATACTTTACAAATACTAATTCAAAATTTGTTTCCAAAACTTTCTTTTTCAATCACTACTTTGTATCTTTCTCTTCTATCATCCAAAGTGTCTCTCTCAATCACGCTACCTTCTCTTTTTCCCAATAAATTTCAATATTGCTTTTTCCTATATATTTTTCTTTACACAATGCAATGTCTTAATAACTAATATTGTATTTCATGATTAGTCTAGAGATGGACAACTTTATTTCAATTATTTTATATTTAAATAAAAGTATTGATTAAATTTTATAATTTATTCAACTATTTGGAACAATAGGGTTGATGGCTTTAATTCGATTTTTAAAAGAGAAATTAAAACCAAAATGATTAAATATAGGAAGTTTGGTTTGATTCGTTTTTTTTCTTCAATATTTTCCCACAAAATCTAAATCAAACCAAACTGATGAAGAGTATGTTGGTTTGGTTAAATGTGGTTGATATTTTTTAAAATTAAAAATTTTATTTTATAAAATCTAATAAATAAATTATATACTCAAATTACAATTTTTTAAATACAACAAATTCTAATCAATAATAATGTCACATATCATTTAAAAGAAGGTGTAAATACATTGGTTTTGTTCGATATTTTTGAGAAAAACTAGAATCCATTAAAAACTAGAACTTTGGAAATGCACGAATATTTTGCTAATCTTAAAAAACCATATTTATTTCATTCATAATGTTAAAATACGTCGATGAGAACAACACTTAAAGTTGTTAAGATTGAAAAATAATGAACTTGTAAACAAACTCACAACATATAAGTTAATAGTACAAAATAACAAATTATCTATAAATGTCACAAAATTAAAGTGATTAAATGTTTATTTTTCTAAATCTGTAATGCTGAAAATATCAAAATCGTTGATTGAATATGCATCAAATATAAGCTAATATGTCAATCTAAATTAAATGAACACCACCATAAGATAGAAAATTAAAACTATGTTTCACAAATACAACGAACAAAATAATGTTGTACTAAGACAAAAAACATAAAAGAAAAACTAAATATATGTAAAAATCACTTTTTTTTAAAAAAGAAAAGAAAAAAATTATTTAGAGGGATAATTTCGAAATAAAAGTTGATCTATATAACCCGTCTCCATTAGAGGGATAATAGGTTTTAAATTTGACGATTATCACTATACTATTTTTGGAATTTTATAGCACTTATATTAAACTTTTATAGCGCTTTTAAGCACTATAAAAGCTCGTGATATTATAGAGGGTCGTCTATTATAGTGCTTAACCAAACAAGTGTTATAAATGATTAATTTTGTGTTCGATGCCCAATCAAAAAACGCTATAGAAGGACATTTTAAGCGCTAAAAGAGTACATATTATAACACTTTTTTGACAAGTGTTATAAAAATTCTAAAAATAAAAATTTTCTCACATTCGAGCCAAGCTTTTTCTGGCAAGCACTGCTGCACATTGCACTGATCTAAAAAATCAAACACATCGAAAAATAGGCGTTCCACCATAGTACAAAATAATAGTTTCATTATATAAAAGACATAATTAATCAACCAATAAGGGAATTGATTCTAAATTTAGTTAAAAACTTCATATAAACTATAAATCAATCTTATCCATGATTTATATCTATCTGGTTCTCAACAACCAAGATACAAATTTATCAATAATATGTCTCTTTTTTCATCTTCCGACTTTTAAATAAACTTCTTCGCACAATGATTCACATTCATGTTTAATGGAAGAATTACAACTAAGATACAAATTTATCAATAGTATGTCTCTTTTTTCATCTTCCGACTTTCAAATAAACTTCTTCGCACAATGATTCACATTCATGTTTAGTGAAAGAATAAATAATAATGTCAATAATTTTAAAACAAGATAAGGGATACAATATATGCTTTCAAACTCAACTCCACCACTATTATAGTTGAAATGTTCACTCTTTTTTTTTTTTTTACAAATTTAATAGTTGCAAGTTCAAACATGTGTAATGTTCCCTTCAACTTTAGATGAACTTGTAATCTTTTGTTTGAAACATAAATTACTAAAGAAAAAGAAAACAGAAACTCATAAACAACATCCTCAATCATATAGCGAGCCCAATCCTCCTCGACCTCAATTAACGTATCTATAGAGTAGTTCACATGTTTGTATTTCGGAAAGTACTTGAAATACAAAAATCGCATAAAATTGAGTTAGAATTGAATAACATGCAATGGCTATGAATATGATAATAGATGATCATATAGTTCCTTGGTATTAATAGTTAGGTACTGAAAATATTACTTTGCTCAACTATAGTTAGGTAATAAAATTGTATAACTATAGTTAGGTACTGAAATTGTATAGCTTTTATCAGATCATCTATTGTCTGCTTTCCTCAACTATGAATATGATAAAAAATAATAATAATTTATATATATATATATATATATATAATAATAATAATGAATCTTTATTAATTTTAGGGATATTATTATAATAAATCTTTAACAACATATCAACTGCGATGGCCGGAGTTTATACTTTGTGCTATGACGGTATAATGAGAGTGAGTCATGTATAGTGTCTAACAAATTTTTGTTGATTTAGCCAAAGAGGCAAGGTCTTGCTTTCATGGTTGACATGAGGGTTAGACAATAAAGCAATCGGTTTTAGATCTCAATAAAAAATCAAAATTTTGTTTAATTAAAATGTCTTTAAAAAAATTAACTTAATAAAAAAACTTCATATTTTAATATTTTCAAAATTAAAATATATAACTCTTATCTAAATTTTAATATTGTCTTAACAATATTGAATCAATTGACTTTATTATCAATTAAAAAATAAATATTACATGACATCAATTATATTAAATTAATGAATGATTTTTAAAAAAATTCATATTAAAATTCGCTTTATAGTCGTTCACATGTGTTGGTTCAGTCTTATTCGCTTCTTTAATCTATAATAATGATAAACAACTTATAAGAAATTATATGGTAAATAAATACTACAAACACATCAACATATTGTTAAGAGCATAAGATTAATATAACTTCAATTGGTAAAAATACAAACCAAGAATAGCATTATTTAGTTATAGAAGACTAAAAAGCAATTTTTTTGTTCACCCAATGCACACTTTTTGTTATACAAGCATTTGCAAAAATGCATTTATACCCTTACCCTATATGATGTTTGCATGTAGGAGCAATAACAAAAACAAGTCAAGCTCCAGATGAAGCCAAAGATAGATGAAACGCGTGCAAGCAAAACCTTCACGACAACGGAATAGCGGATTCACCTACACGCTAAACACAACGACACATTGAACACGAAACACAAGAACAGAGCAAAGAGACCACACAAGAAGTAGAGTATGATGCAATAGAAGAGCAACAAGAAAATAGGGATTAATCGTTTAGTGTTTAGGAGAATCCGCGGAGAAGAAGAAAGCAGGACTACTGTAGTACTGCAATTATAGTTCCTCAAGGTTCAAATTTTTTGTTTCAAACACTTCAAGATTAAATGAAGTTCGGAAATTCTACATTTTTTATGAACTCTGTATAGATTCTGATTTTTTAAATCTATTTTGTAATAAATTATAGTTTAATGTAATTAATTTATAGATTATCTTACTGATTTTATTGGTTTTTTTGTTTATGAAATCTTAATTAATGAATTGTGGTTTTACTCTTCATTGGTTTATTGATGTTTCGGGTTTACTAATATAATAGAATTGAGTGCTAAAGTGTTTTTTCTTATGATAGTTTATAAACTATATTTTAAAGTATTTTCATTGTTTAGAAGTTACTAACGGTTATTTATCCGATTCAATTAAATGAGAATTAATTTAATGGATAGAAATAGTTTAAAAATATTTGAGTTGATTTTTAACAGTTTAAAGACTAAATTAGTAAAGAGTGTTAATTTAGATATTAAATTAATGACTTATTTTTAATTTTTTGTACGAAAGCAATACAACATAAATTATCTTACACCATCCACTAATTCATCCACCATATAGAGATTTATTTTTTTTTTTACAAATTATTATTTTCTTAGTTTAAAAATATGAGAAAAAAAACTAAAACTATCGACGTTTAAAATAATTAAGATGATCAATTTTATTATTTAATAAAAATAAAGAAATGTGCAACTAAATCTTAAATTATTAAAAATATATTTGAACTTTTTACGTGATCTTTAACAAAAATATAAGAAGATAGTTTAGTCTTTTATTTAAAAATTAAATGAATAAAAAACTAAAACAAAAAACGCATACTTTTGACTACAATTATAAATAAAAAGGGTGAAAATGAAAATTGTTATAAAGCAAAATTACACTTTTTTTGTTTTTTCATTTTTAAAGTACAATTTTTTCTTATAATAATTTTACTTCTTTTTTTATTAATTATTATATGACACGTAAACTATGGCATATTCTAATTAAAATTCAAAAACACAAACAAAAATAATTAAAACAATTTAACAAAATAAATAATATGTTCCAATTTATTTTTATGAAAAATTAAGAATAGTATTTTTTTGTCCAGAGAACTAATATATCTCGGAATGTTTTTTCGATGAACCAAAGTAAATTATAAAATACCAATGAGCACATTTATGTACGGAATAGATTCACTAGCATCCAAAACTTATAAATACCAATGAGCACATTTATGTACTATAAATTAAAGTAGTAAAACTATCCAATTCATAAACGCCATTTATAACATGGCACAGATTGTTGGCAAAAGGGTAACTCCATCTTTAAAAAGCAGCTTCCGATTCCGTGTTTGTTTCAAACACTATAGTATAGTATAATACACTATAAAGATTGCACCTCACTTTTTAGTCCTTTTGTAACATGCACCATTGTCAAATTTGTCTATCATATATCAATGTAACTTTGACTTGTTATTAGTTTTGACTTTCTCCCTAAATGAACTAAAAAGTATATGTTGCCCTACAGGATTTTTATTATATATTTATCAATTTTAATTTTGTTATATGAGCTGTAACCCAGGACCATTCTAGACCTCAAGGTGAACATTGAAATTTTATTTCATTAAGTTTTTTGGGCAATTGAATAAATATATAGGAGCAGAACCAAGATTAAATTATTGGGATGGTGAATTATTTTCAAAAAATTCACCTAATATATATATCAAAAGAAAAATATTTATATTTATTTGAACTAACTACATTAATAATCTATCAAAATACATAATGTTCATCTGTATATCACGAAAATCATTTATATATAAATAAATTTATACAAGTCTATTTTTAGAAAAGTCCTTTCAATCTATACTAACTAATAAACAATTCGTAAAAATTCATCTTTCATTTTTTTACGAAGTGTAATCTTGATATATATTCATAATTCAAAAAATCATTTTACTACTTTAGAAAAATTAGCTCAGTTAATTTTTCTATTTTAAAATAAAAAATCAAATTTATTTTAAAAAATCTCGAGTCTTTTAATTGTTTAAAAAATATCAAATCTAGGACTTTTGATAAATACCTACATACTTAATTGTGCAACGACACTCAGTATGTAGGTATCCTAATTGTGCAATGACACTCAGTCTGATCAATATTTACATACTTCACGCGATCATACTCTGCTGCAATGTGATTTATTGCATTTTTGGACACAACACCATGCAAATTGGCGTATAATCTATTATTATATCGATGCACCTTTTGAATGATGCTTTTTTCAAATGATATTATTATCTCATTGTGTTGTAATACAATCATACTATTGATGGTTTCCCAAACACTGCATATATCACCAATATTATCTTGTAATATCATTTTCAAACTCCAATGCGCCGACTCAACCCTTTGTGTTGTGGTGTTTCCAAAGTGCATAACTCTATTTGTCAACGCCTCAACAAACATTCCCTTATGAGGAATTAACCACTGCTCGTGTACATAATCATAAAAATAGAACAACTACTACAAATTCCTTCAAAGATAGCCTACGTCATGTAGTACTGAGCCACATCATAACTGTAAACAAGAGCATCTCGTGCCTCCATTATTTGCACTTGCTTCTTTTTTGGAAACACAATCATCTTGCATTTGGCTTTGACATTCTTGCATATATGAAACAAGCATAATAAATTCATTACTTTTGGAAAAATATATTCAATCGCGTTCATTAAAACAAGGTCTCTATCAGTAACGATGACTTCAACTTCACCACTTGAAATTTGTTCTTTCACCATTTGTAGTGTCCACGTGAAGTTATCAGCACGCTCAGACTGTACATATGCAAATCCCACACACAATGTTATTTCAGTAGATGTAACACCGATAATCTCAAGTAATGGCATTTGATACCTACATGTCTTGTATGTGCTATCTATAATCAAGACTATGTGAAAATTATTTATAAGAGTGATAACATTTGGATGGGCCTAAAATATGTTCCTCAACTCATCTGAACCTTCTACCTTCCTATATCGATAGACGTATTTGTCGTATTCCATCAATGTCAAAAGATGTTGCATTTTTGTTATATTACCTCTAAGTGATGAATGCTATGCTTTATGTGCACTGTAAACTTGTTTTATTATCGTCAAAATTTCAACGTTATGATCCCTCAGTGTCATTAAAATGTTTTTTTGGTTTTACCAAGTTCTTCGTCATATCACCAAGTACATTTTTCTCGTCTTGAGGCCTAAGAAAGAGTGACCAATAAGTTTTTTGGTCAATTCATGGTTATGGAGACCACGTATTACATGCAAATGTCATCCCTCGCCAACACTTGAACATGTTCCTCTCAATCTAAATGGACATTCACATTTTCTAGTCCAATTACTCCTCGTAAGATTAGGATTCTTCCAAGGTCTATATTTACCACTTCTTTCACAACCAAGAATTAATTTTGTCTTTGTTTTTAGTCGTGTTGTTGTAGTTTCAGATCTAAAAATCACAACGACAATTTCATTTTCCTTTCCAATATTTCTAGCTCATTTCAACAAATCATCTTGTGTATCAAACATCACGTTGGTGGTAAACACATCAGTCAAATCAATCATAATAGGTTCAACTCTGTCATTCATAGTGTCAAAATTAGGTTCTAAACCATCATATATTTCTTCAAAATCAGGATCCAAATCATCATACATTTCCTCAAAATCAGGTTCCAAACCTTCATACATTTCGTCACTGTTGTCTCCCCATTGATCAATTTAACTGCATTCAAAAAATTACATAAATGTAACATTAAAAATCCTAACTCCAGAACCCAAAAAAAAAAAATTGACAAATTTGAGCATACGTGAGCTGAGTTAACGTTTGTGTGCTTGAACTCAGTTCACGTATCATATACGTGAATTGAATTCAAGTAAACATACGTGAACTCAGTTCACGTAAGGCTCAAATATTTCAAAAATATGACCTTCACGTGAACCGAGTTCACGTATATTTACTTGAATTCAATTCATGTATACATATGTTAACTCAGTTCACGTAGCTCATGTGAATTCTTAAACTTCATTCATTTACGCAATATTAAATCATGTATGTCTATGTAAACCTAAATCATGTAGCATCTGTATTTTCTTAATTTTATCAGGTACGTGAATTCATTTTACGTAAATGTTCGTGAACTCAGCTCACGTACAAAACTCATATTTTGAAAAAAAATTGAAACTACAAAAACAACAGCATACATACCTAGTTGAGTCACTATAACTACAATGAGAAGATGTTGAAGATGATTCAAGATTATTGAAGATGGAATGTATCAAAATGATTGAAGAAGATGCAGAATATTGAAGAACAATGAACATGCTAGGTTAATGAAGATGAAGATGATGAAGATAGAAATGATGGGGTTAAGTGAATAAAGAGGAAAGAGTATTTTGGGTATTTTGGATTTACAAAAAAGATTAGGAGTGTGGGAAGTAAAAGTGTTAATTATTCTCGTCTATTAACTATAACTGTTTTTATCATTTTATTTATTTCTTTATTCAATTTTATTGCTACTAATTAAAAAAGTAACTTATATTATTTATATATCCATTAAAAGTTGACAAAGTATGAATTTTTTATATTTGCGTACTAAATTTTAAAGTAGGGCATTTTAAAAATAAAAAAATTATATATATATTTATATATCAAAAACTCGCAAAGTATCTTCTCACTATTTGTTCCCATCCAAATATGGTCGGTAGTTTGACATTATTTTGGCCATATAAGATACTATAACTAGCCATTATTACTAAGAGAATACTTGTATTTATAATATAAGAAGTAGTGTGCAATTTTTTTCTGCTAAAGAGCTGGAGGGGCAATGGTCCCTGAACCCTTCAACTTACCCTTATATATATATATATAAAAAAGTGATTAGAGATTCTCATCATTTGAGTTATTTTTAAGGGTGATATCCAATGAGAGAATTGAACCCAAAACTCGCGTTAGGCATAAAGGGTGCGTATCAAATTGGTATTTGAAATTTTACAACTATCAATACGGGTCCAATTGCTAGACCTTACGCGTTATTAAAATCAATTCATACATCGTTGAGGAGCGTTTAAATTAAAATCGTATAATAAAAATATTTAATATGTTAATTGATCTCTATCATTTATTCTTTTATTAGATAAAATTCATATAAATTTTACTATTTGAGATTTATTTCTAAAATGTGAGACTTACATTGATTTTATTTAATAAAAAAATTATTAAAATGAATGTTGAAAAAAGTGTTTCTATCACTTCTTATATATTCAAGAACTCTCATTCTTTAAACTTATATTTTGAAGTAAGATCAAAATATTTATCAACAAATATTAATATTTTTTATTTTGAGTCTTTCAATCAAGAAGATAAATTTATGGTATTCTTTCCTTTTGTTTTTCTGGTGAGAGGAGTATGTTATTCTAATACGACGATAAAATACATCAATTTTTAAATTACATTTTTTAGGTTAAATAGCACCAGCGGTTTCTTCACTTAATTTCAGTTAACGTTTTAGTCATTTAATTTTTTTTTTCTTTCTGATTTGATCATTTATTTTAATTTTAAATACAATTTAATATTTTATATTTTAAAATCTCAATAATATTATCTTTTTTTTACAAAAATTTATCAAAATTTTCAAACAAAATCTATAAAATTAATTAACATCTTCAATATAATGCAAATTTCATCAAATTCATAACTTAAATCTTTAAATAAATTCATATTTTCATTCTTTATTTGATGAATTTGATATTGTTGGAGATAAAAAATATGAGTTTTATTTGAGTATTTGAGTTATGCATTTGATGAAATTTGCATTATATTGAAGATGATAATTAATTTTATGGGTTTTGTTTGAAAATTTTGATAAATTTTTGTAAAAAAAAGATAATATTATTGAGATTTTAAAATATAAAATATTTTATGTTCTTTTTCAGTTTTTTAAGAATTAGTTAGATATTAAATATAAAAATTTAAACAAAATTATATTCAAAGTCCTTTATCTTATTTTATTGTATAGACATGTCCTATATCTATGTTTTTTTTCTCCACGTAAGTGGTTATCCTTAATTTATAAAACTTTGACACTTAAATTCTTTTACCAATTTTTCCTTTAATAAATGATGACGATAATTATGTTGTAGATGTTTATAAAAATAAATTACTTCTAAACATTAAGATAAATTTTTTGAATTTTTGTAAAAAAATGATAACATTGTTGACATTTTAAAATATAGAAGATCAAATTATCACTTAAAATTAAAATAAAGGACCAAAGGGAAAAAAAAAAAGATAAAAGACTAAAACGTTAACTAAAATTAAATTACGAGACCACGAGTATTATTTAACTCACTTTATATATATATATATATATATATATATATATATATATATATATATATATATATATTTTTTTAAAAAAAAAACAAACTTTAGTGGTTATCCTTAATTTATAAAACTTTGACACTTAAATTCTTTTACCAATTTTTCCTTGAATAAATGATGACGATAATTATGTTGTAGATGTTTATAAAAATAAATTACTTATGTGAAAAATATATATAAAAGACTTCAACGGTAAACTTTATAAATACAAAATATTTATGTAAAAAAAGTAAAAGATAAAGAACAAGTATATTACAATTAAATAGTAAAAGGATTTTAAAATATAATTTTACCAAAAATCTAATAATGTATTAGTTTGTCTACTTTGCTCACAAAATTTTCTATGCATCAAATTTTACGGTGTTAAACATGACGGGGTATATTGAAATATGTAAGTTATACGTACATAGTTAAATCCAATATAAAAATTAATATTAAATAACAAACCTCTTATCAACTGTGTAGTTCTAATTTTAAACCTACACGTCTTCTTCTTAGCATCTATGCTATTACTATGCTCACCACTCTCTATTTGGTGGAACCTATTTCCCCCACTTCCTTATCTCGATATCTATAAGGTTTTTTGTCTTCTTAAGTTACCATTCTTTACCTCTCAAAATAATTTTGGATTTTTAGTGTAATTTTTAAAAAAAAATCATCAATAATATCCTCTAATTAATATTGTATTTATTACTCTCAATTTATTATTCTCCTACTTTGCATTGACATTAATCAATATTTATTATTCTCCTACTTTGTATTTATTTTTTTTATTTCTTTTATTTATCATATTATCTTAATAGATGTAAAATGATTAAATACAACAACTATCTAAGGACGGATCGAATAATTGATATTACCTATGAATATTTTGAAAAGGAATTTATTATACGAAGTGATTAATATAAAAAATGGAAAAAATGTTAGAGGCAATTACATTATAATCGTTCCTTGTGTGATGTCTAACTCAATTAGATACCCTTGTTTGTAGACATGCAAAAATTGGTTGTCAAATAGTTGGTTGGAATTAGTTTGGTGATTCAAAGAGAAACAATTAAATGGAATTGATTCAAAGAATGGAAATATTGTTGTGATTAGGGTTGTGAAAAAATCCGGTTATGATGTTCAAATTCAAAATCGGATCTAAATCCATTTTAAATATTCGGTTAAAATCATATGATTATAATCCGGTTTATTTATAAATCGGTTGAATAACCACTTATGTTTTATATTTGGATTTGGTTTTTATCCACTACCAATATTTTGTTAATTTTAAGATTTTATATTTTGAAAAAAAAATGAAATTCTTTTTTTTTAAAAGTATCTGAAAAAAATTTAAAAAAAACTTTGTTTTTCTCAAAAAAAATTTACATCGAATTTTTTCTCGAAAAATTTGGTGAGAATTTCTTTAGATAAATTTATCGAAAAAATCGATTTTTTTAAATAACTGATTTTTAAACTATGAATAAATATTTTTTAAAAAATAATCAAATTTTAACCGATTTTGAAAAAAAAAATCGATTTTAAAATTAAAATTTTTAAAACCGATTATTTAACTATAATCAATTTTACAATTGGTTTTATAACCAATTTTAAACTAAATAATGAATTTGATTATAAATCTAAATTCATATATTAGTATTAAAATAAATATAGTTTATTTTAAATAAAAAAAAACGAAACATGAACAACTCTAATTGTGATGAGTTACTTCAAAGTAAAATTAATGACAATTTTTTTGGTCAAAATATTCAGAGGACAAGAAATGGATAAGCAGGTTGCATTTCTTTCCTCACATGCAATTCACATATTGTTTGTTAAATGTATGGAAGGTGGATTGATATATGATTGACGTGTCCAACAAAATATATAGTTAATTAATCTATATTTGATAAATTAAATTGTACAGTATAAAAAAATCAAACTAATTAAATGTTTATAAATAGAATTATATATTTAAAATAAATTAGTTAATTAACTTCAATTTAAAATTTTTTATTTTCAATTTTAAAAAAAAAATTGAAATATATTTTCCCTAAGAAAATATCGAGGCTTTTTTTTAAAAAAAATTAAATCATTTTTTTTGAAAATTTTTTTAGTAAAAAATCGAAAACCATTTTTTCCTTAAAAATTTTATATTTTATATTTTAAATTATCGAAAAACTTTTTACATCATTTTTTTTTGAAAATTTTTTGTCAAAAGGAATTTCAAAATTCTTTTTTCAATTTTTCTTTTTTGAAAAATGTTTTTTATTAGAAAATTTTGACAACTATTTGTTCACGTAAAACAATAAAAAAAGTTTCAAAAAAATTATTTTATCGTACTAGTTCGAAATCGATTTGAACTAAAAATTTGTTTAAAATATTAAATTGATTTATATTTATAAATCAATTTCAAAACAATTTACAATTGAACTTTATTTTAAAATGATTTTTAAGAAATAAATAAAACTATTAATGTGATTCAATTTAATTCAAGTTTTATGTAACGAACACTCTTACATGACAAAGACAGTTCACATTGCTCAATGTTCTTTAATATCGATGAATTACATATTTTTTTTTAACTCTCATATTTAAATACCACTAATTTTCATACATTCACTCAATTCTTTTTTTTTTTATCTTTTTTTTTTATCTCATCATCGATATATTATATTTATTTTTATGTCTCTAAAGTTATTTAAGAAGTGTTTGGGTGTACATTAATTTTTATTTATTTTTATCATTCAAGTTGGTGCATGACCGGTGGTTGTGATTCAATTGACAGAGCCTAGTACACAGCCAAGTTAGGATACTTTATTGTAAAGGAGAATTGAATACACTCTTTTTTTCCCTTAATACTACCATGCATGTCGGAGGATATTTTCAATGGTAAGTTGGTAGGGTCAAAACTTTGCTTGGCAGAATTACTTTAACAAGAAATTGGCTTTAGCTTGTGGGGAAAAATAAACTATAGGTCTATAGATAGCAGTGCCGAATACGCCAAAACCATAAAATAATGTAGAAAGATGTAGACACTCGATCCAGAGTGAAATGAAAATTAACCACCAACACAAATTAGTAGAGGTAGGGACCATGAATTTTGTAAGAGTGTGTATTTTTCACATGCCTAATAGTTAACCCACCCACTTGTCCAGGTACAGGGTTTTGGGCCACATCGGGCACCGGTGATGTAATAATCAAATCAAACTGTTCCCAAACACGTTTTCCTTGCCTAATTGTTTTGTCTCTATTCTGCACACAACCAAAACACTCAAAATGATCAAAACTCTTCTTAAAATATACTACTCCTATATCCAACAACCAAAATTCATAGAGAATTCCAGTCCGAAACTTCAGACTAAAATTCACTAATTACACCCCAAGAAACAGCATCCTCAAACAAATCCAAAACACAAATGAATCACATGGTAACATGGAAATAAGAATTCATAATCATAAGCTGAAGTAAATAATAACACCCCAGAATATGGATGAAGTGGAATTCATTCACATTTATGATAATTAAGAGACATGTATACAAACAGGTAATAATATTGACATAAAAATACTCCACTTTAACCCCCTAACTTACTTTCCCTCCATAAACTTGAAGAAAAGCTGTCCCCTAAATCTACTCCATCCAACATTACATAATATCCAATAAAAATAACCTCAAAAATCTAAACTAAGTTAACAAAAAGTACTAGTACTAGCTAAAGTAAGAAAAATAACATAGTTGTTTTACAGACACAGCTACATCGAAACCAAAAAAAAAAAATTCCAGAATCGAATTTATCATCGTGCATCGCCAATTTTGGAAGATAGAACTGACAAAAGCTGTTCCTTGGTGTAAAATTGATTTCCCATGTTGACTGTAGCTTGTTGAATCATCAAATCATTCACTACAGACACGCTTGCATGATTCACTTCAACATCCAATTCTTTCAACGCCACCATCAATTTCGCTGCAGGGTGATTCTTCTTACTACATTGAACCCTAATCATTGCATCCCATCCTATGACCTTGACTTCTATATCCAAATCAATCAACTTACAATTTGTTTTCAATTTTTCTTTGTCCAGTGGAAGTAGTGGATTTTTATTACTTGCAAGTTCGAGTTCCTTTTTTGTTGTATCTAATTGTTTTTCCAATTCGCCTTTCGATGATTCAAGCCCTTGAAGCTTTTCTTTTAATTCGTTTATGTAAGAAATCGCGTCGCCGAGAAGTGATGCTTTGTCCATTTTAGAAACGTTGGGAACTACAGCGCGAAGAGAGTAGAATCTTTGATTCAGCTTTTCTCTTCTTTGTCTCTCCGCTTCAACGTGATTCAACGGCTCTTCTCTTCCGTTCGCCGGTTTTCGTCCTCGTTTCCGTGGCCGCTTCTCTGGTTCGATTACTCTGCTGCTGTCGGCTTCCTTCACGACGGAAACTTCCAGATCTGATTGATCGGAATCTCCGCCGGTACCAATTCCGCCGCTGGATTTCATATTTGACGCCGGTAAAAGTACGCCGGAAGTGAAGGAAAGTATTCCATCGTCAACGCTGCTTCTGGAAACAGGAGACCTTCTCTTTCTGTTTTCTTCACCGGCAGCAAACGGTGACTGACCAGAAAAGAAATTTCCATTTCCGTTTCCATTAACGGCGCTGTAAGAGCTCTTTTTACTCTCACCGAAGTTCAGAATCTCGCCGGATTCTGGTTTCATTGAACTAGAAAAATTCAATTCTTTAGGGAAGAAGCTTTGGTTCTGATTCTGGTTACGCTGAGCGTTGTGAACGTGAATAACGTTTGGTGTTTCCGTCAGAGTGCTTGAAGAACCATGTGTTTGGGTTTCAAACTGCAAACTTTTACCAATTGCTGCATTTGCAGAAACGGTTGTATTAACGGCGTTGACGGAATCTTTAATTTCAATACCAGCAGAGCCAGAAGGATCGTTGAGCCAAAGAGAGGAAGGATCATTCTCGCTTTGATCAGTTGTAACGGAATTCAATGGCCAAGATCCTGCCTCGGGATTGTTGAAATTAAACAAAGCACGGACTTTTTCCATCAGATCGGAGCTGTACGGAATTATTTCCGTAGATGCAAGCTCCACGACGCCGTTTGAAGACGGTGTTGGGATACATACCAAAGTCTGAAGCCCAAGGAATTGGGCCTGACGGGCCCGCTCACAGGCAGAAATGGAAAGCCTGTCAGGCCCTGAGATCCAAACAGGGGTGGAATTAAAGTAAGCTTGGCTTAAAGAGCCGCTGCTGTTGACGAAAGATTGAGTCATCGACGTGAGAAAGAACCACTCAGTGTCAGTCACATCTTCCTCAACAGCATCATCAGGTGACCCAGAAGAGCCAGAAATTAAGGAATTAAGTTCACGGAGAACTTTTTTACGATGCGCTTGTTCTTCAGGCGACGTGGTTTTGATTACTTTTTTCCCTTTTTCTTTTTCGTCTTCGCCTTTGTAATATCCGTCACCCCAACCGAGGAGTGGTGCGCCGGAGGAATAGTCGTGAGAGGGTTGCCAGAAAATTGCGTAGGTCCAGCTCTCTCTCGAGCCTTCTATTAATGATTGAAGACGGTGCTGGAGAGTTTCTTGGTTGAAGAGAGGCTGTGTTTGAGTTCGGGTCGGGTCGGTGAGTGGTGTGGTGGTTGATGCGGCGGAATGCGGTGTTGGAAGCCAGAGAGAGGAGAGGTCAGAGGTGCTCATGAAGGCTTCCATGACGGAGGAGTTTTCGTCGGTCCAGATATTCATTGTAGGCGGTGAACGGTAGTCTGTCATTCCATGCAACGGTGGCGGCGGAGGAAGAGAGAGTGAGAGTTGTTGGCAATTGTGGCGATGAAAGTTTGTTTTGTGACTCAAGGAGAGTTTGTTTGTTGAAAATGAGAAAGTGTTCCGCCCCAGAGAGATAGAGAGAGAGAGAGAGAGAGAGGAAGAGATAGAGAGTGAGATAAGGGTAATAACTAATGAGAGTGGTGCATTTGGTTGGTGATTTATTTCGAGTGAATTTGGGTTGGGTTCTTAGGTTTTGAAGGATGAACCAAAGAGTGACGTGTGAGGTTTCGAGGAAAAAGGCACACCAATTTAATCCCTTCGATAGGCCGGACAATGACGGCTTCTTACTCCCTCCTCCACTCTAAAATTCTGTTACTAATACTTAATTTTATCTTTTTGTCCTCTAATTATAAATCCAACAATGATATATTTTAACATAGTAATCTCTATACATTTATTTAAGATTTTATTTTCTATACGTATATCTCTTTTTATTATAGCACGTACTTCTCTATATTTTTTTTTCACTCATGATGTTTAAGAAAGTGTTAGATGTCCACCAATATTTTTAGTTATTAATTTTTATTTTTTATTTTTTCACGAATTTGGTTATTTAAAAGTGAACAATCAACTTTACATAATAAAATAAATAATATCAATCATTAATGATCAAATAAATAATTGATATTATATGTACATCTATGATTAATTGGATAGTTATAATACAACATCAATCATCTTTATCACTTTTCACATAAGTCGAACCCTTTTTCATGTAGTTTTTTTCGTAATAAAATATAAACAAAAATAATAATTCTAAAGTTAGTGTATCTAGTCTGAAATATAAAAAATAAGTAATTTATTGTAAACTAATCGAAATAAAGATAGAATGTAGAAGAGTAGTGATGATATATATTAAAAAATATGTAAACATGGAAAAATTCTGAAATATGTATATTCATTAGACTTATTGTACTTTAAACTTCGTGCTGTTGTAAATTAAACGGGAAAAAGGTTGGATATAGAAGAGTATTAAAAACAAATGAGATAAAGACAAAAAAAGAGAAGAAAAAATATTAAATAGTATTATTCTCTTATTATATAGTTTCTATTACAATATTAAGGCACAAGTAAACGAATAGTAACTAATAGACTTAATATTTATAACATAATTAGTTTAATGTGTCAATTTAATATGTGGATGTTATTAAAATATGAAGTACTATTTATACATAAATGTATTTAATTTGACTTTTTTTATTTTCTAAAATAAATTAATAGTATTAATAACAGGTGAGTTTTGAACAAAAAAAAATACTAAATGCATCTAATAATAACTATACTCATATTTAAAGACAAATATTTTTCTCAAAAATGCTTATAATTAGGGGATAAAGATAATAATCTACCAGTAAGACTTAGTTCAACTGGACAATATCGATATTGTTAAACTGAATATAATATACTATTTTCGAATCCAAAACCTCACAGTTGTGTGAGTTTTTTTACCATTTCATCTTCAAACATTAAAAAAAAAGATAAAATAATCTAAAAATATTATTCTAGATCATCATTAATTACTATAAAACAGTTGTGCAGTAGTTTAGTGGTAATAGAGATGTTTATAAATCTCATGTTCTTGGTTCAAGTCTTCATCATAATGATTTTTGTTATTTTTATTGTAAATATAGTTGTTTGATTGAAAAAATTGTAAATACTTGATTCGAATATGGTATTTTATATAAGATCAATTGAAATTATTTTATTTTATGTTGGCCCTAATAAAACTTGTTAAGATCTGCCAATATAAATATATATATATATATATATATATATATTTATATATATATATATATTTTTTAATTAATTGATCACTAACATATATTCATTTTGTGTATAGTTTCTATAATAAATTATAATTTTATTTAAAAGATATTCAAGAGATACATTGTTGATAACATACAGATATTCAAAAAATGATTAAAATAAAAAGTTGTTTTGAGAAGTTCTTCATAAAAATCATGTAAAAATTTCTAATAATGAATAGCTAAATTATTAAATTTCAAAATTACTTTTTCTAATCGATAACAAATTAATCCAAAATAACTTATATTATTTTTAAGCAAATTTTTATAAAAACTATTTTTAGAAATATAAAGTCAAATTTACTTTTTTTTTTAAATCTAAAACAAACCGACCTAATAATTATTTAAGAGGATTATAGAAAATAAATAAATAATTCTATTAAAATTAACAAGATTTATTACTTCTTCTAGTCCCAATTAGAAGAAGAAGAAAAAAGCTTATCATTTAAACAATAAATATCTCTTAAAAATCACAACTTTCTTTATAAAAAGACTACAAACAATTCAAAACTTTTCTTAATTGAAACCGAAGGTAGTAATTAACAAATGGCATAATTGTTCATGCGGTCATTCAACTTAATTTCAGGTAACACTTCAGTTGTTTATCTTTTATTTATTTATTTAGTTTTTTATTTAATTTTAAGCAACAATTTAATTCTTTATGTATTAAAATGTCAACAATGTTATCATTTTTTTTACAAAAATTCAAAAAACTCATCAAAAATTTCAAACAAAACCCATAAAATTAATTATCATCTTCAATATAAGGTAAATTTCATCAAACTCATAACTCAAATGTTTAAATAAATTTATACTTTTATTCTTTATTTGATGAATTTGATTTTGTTGGAGATGAAAATATAAGTTTATTTAAATATTTGAGTTATGCATTTGACAAATATATGAATTTTTTTGAAATTAATATTAAATTTTATTTAAAAATTTTAATGAATTTTCTAAATTTTTATAAAAAAATAATACTATTGTCAATATTTTAAAATATAAAATATTATATTATTATTTAAAATTAAATAAAATACTAAATTAAAAATAAAACTAAAATATTATCTGTAATTAAATTAAACACCCGCGTAGCAATTAATTATGCCTTAACAAAATTAACAAGAGTATGAAAATTTGAAAGTAGAAGCATGTTGCTTTGTTGGGGTGAAAAATTGGACGGCGAGCAGAAAACATCAAAATATTCCTCCAATGAAAGCTCAGTTCAAACTTCAAAATAACAGCTCCATCATCTTGTGCTGTGGCCATATGTGTTAGAGCCGCCACATGCTAACCGCGTTTCCAGACAATCAGTACCCTTTGACTTGACCACACTGTGGGCTTTCATTAATTGTTTCCAAATAATTAAAACTTTTAATTTTTGCACTTATATTTAATTAATATTATTTTTAATGTAATAAAGTTTATTATATTTAATTCATATTATTTATACTATTTTTAATGTAATATAGTTTATTATATATTTATGATTTTGACAATGCATTAATATTTAATAAAATTTTTTTTTTATTTTATTTATAATTTTTTTAATATATAAAAAATGATCAAATGATTTGATTATTTTACAAAGGAGAAAATAATTTGATTTTAAAAAATAAAATTTAAACTTTTAAAATTTGGAATACACAATATTTTAATAAAAAAATTATATTTAAATTATTAACATGTGTCCTTGAGACATTTGTTAACATTTTTTTCTTTTCCTAAAAGCATTTTTGTTTTATTTTTTTCAATTTTGTTTTTGATCAAAAAATGTTTATCCCATTTCATTGATAATAAATGTGTTCAATACAATAAGGTATTTCAACCCAAACACAAAAACGGGATTGAGATATCTTTGCAAAAGCATGAACAACTTCATTCTCTAGCCTCCTACAAAACTCAAGCATGAAAATAATTAAACATAGATTTAAATTTTTTAATAATATCTCCAAATTCAACATTGCCAAGATTTTGAGAATGAAAGGTATACTAACTACCACTTTTGAATCAAGTTCAAAGTCTATAAGATTTATCAGTAAATCACACACTATTCGATAGCGAAGAGTAGACCAAACGCTTTGCATGTGTGAACTTCACACCGAGATATGAACTAGTCTATTTTAGCCAACACAAACTCTCCATGTTCACTCCTAATACACATTCCAACTCCAACGGCCTTATTGGCATGAGTGGAGAAAAAGACATCAATGTTGTATTTCATTCTACATGGTCCCGATTTCTACCAAATTTGTAGGTTGCTCTTTATATATATGTACAACTTCTGCTGATTTTGAGTAGCCCTAACAATATTCCAATCCTTGAGAAGATCTATAGCTTGGTTAAATATTTGGAACGGACTTTCAACTAAGTCATTTCCAAATGATAGCTGCAAAAAGATATGCCTCCTTACTAAAAAGCTGGGACAAGACTTTAAAAGATTATGTCAAATACCTCCAAATTACATAAACATCAACAACGATTTGAAAAAAAGAGTTTTATGGCAGACATTTTGACTATTAATACAAGATAAGAGAATATGGACAATATTTTCAAGTTCATGATCACATATCAAACAGTTAATAGGGCAATCAACACCACGTTACTGGAGTTTGTCTATAGAAGAGGTACATCCTACCGACACACCATAACAAGTTTTTTAAATTTTAAGTATTTTCTTTTCATCGTGGGATTTTATTTGTTCCGTTTATTTTTTTATGATAGAACATGATAATTAATAACGTAATAGTGATGTGTTACAACTCAATTAAATAAAATTAAATCAATTTCAATAATCAATAATCAATAATTTAATTAATTTTTTTATGATTAATTAATTAGTGATATGTATTAATTTTTATTCAATTCTACTACACCACATCATTAATGATCGTGCCACAAGATAAAAGATGAAAAAGGATCAACAAAATTCTACAAAATGTAAAACAAGAACCAAATTTTAGAAATAAGAAATTAAAAATTAATTTCAAACAAAGTAAAAAATCAAAAGTGCAATAAAGTCTTAATTTTTTTATCCTTTCATCCCACTCTCCTTGTTTACTTGAGATTTTCAAGTATATACTACTACAATAATTCTAGTATCACAATTCAATACTAATAATTTCATTTAAAAAATATTATGTTTAAATTTTTAGATATATTTATTAAGTAAATAACTTTGGTACCCTTTTACACCCTTCTTACCATCTACACCTTGATAGAGAAATAAATATAGAAAATAGTATGATATATTTGTGATGTGGTATAAAGAGAGATTGAGAGAAAATGAGACAAAAAATATGTGATATAGAATTATGTGTGTCAAATATAAAAGTTCTATTTATTATTATTATTATTATTATTATTATTATTATTATTATTATTATTATTATTATTAATATTGTGAATTCTAATATTTATATTAATACAATACAATTACAATGAATTTTTCTAAAACATATCCCCGTTCCTTTTCAAATCATTTTGTCATAAAAGTTTTGTCCCTTTTTATGTGTTTTCAAATTCTAAATTATTAAATATTGTTTTGTCAAAGTTATTCCTGTTTATTTATTAATGTGAAATAAATAAGTAGATTTAGATATAAAGAAAAAGTTAAAGGTAGTATTGAAAAAAGATGAAATTGTTTATAAAAAATAGCAAAATTTAATAGTTTATTTGGTTTGTGTAAACAAATCAACAATTAAAAATGAATGGAGGTAGTGGTGACACCATCTACCCAACAATACTTTAAAATATCAATCACTACGCCAAAAATGACATTTTATAGCGCGCCTTTTACAGCGCTTACTAAATACAAGCACTGTTGTAAATATATTTTAAAAATAACGGAGCATATAACATCGTTTTTTTGACAAACGCTGTGGAAGAAGCGCTGTTGTAGGATCATATAGCGTTTGCGCATAATGTTTACAAGGCTTTTACAACGCTTTTTGTACAAGCGCTGTAAAAGTCAAATAATTAAATGACTTATTACAACGCTTTTTTTACAAGCGCTGTAAAAGTCAAATAAATAAATGACTTATTACAGCGCTTTTTTTACAAGCGCACCTATTAGAGCGTTTTTGTTACAAGCGCTATAAAAGTCAAATAATTAAATGACTTATTACACCGCTTTTTTTACAAGCGCACCTATTAGAGCGCTTTTGTTACAAGCGCTATAAAATCATTCACTTTAAATAAAAATCATTTACTTTAAATAAATAAAAACAAATTCACGAACCCTCATCACCTCTACTCTGAGAACCCTCATCTCCTCTAAGTATTGTGCGGCCATCTACTACTCCTCCTTTAATAAAAATTGGATACGTTGTCTCAGGTACTGTATTTATTAGTTTGTTGTTGTCACGAAAACTAATAAATTGTTACATAATAAATCTTCTCTTTTTGAAATTTGTTGATCTGTTCTGTTTTGAAATCTTTTCTTTTTTGAAATTGTTACATAATAATGGACCTTGGTTTCTATTTTCCAATATTAGATTTGTGTACTATATATTGATATAATGACTTATTATTTTTGTAAATGCATTTATATAAGTCATATAATATGGACCAGAAATGGATGTCTGCCAATCGATTGTCAAAAGAGTATGAAAATGGAGTGTAAGAGTTTGTTGAGTTTGTAGTGAAGAATGCAAAAGATCCAAATAGAGTCGTTTGTCATTGTTTAAAACATTGTTTTCGAAAACGCGTTAGAGAAGATGAATTGGAAGGACATTTAGTATGGAATGAAATTGATCAAAGCTATACATGTTGGATAAGACATGGTGAGAAAAAAAAAGGAAACATAAATTTTGAGAATGGTTCGACATATGCTTCAACTGACTTCGATACAGATACATATGAGTCGGACCGAGTTGAGGAGATTGCAAAAGCAGTTGAAGAAGATCTTCGGGATTGTCATAAAATGTTTGAGAGTTTGTTGAGTAATGTAGAGAAACCATTATATAATGGTTGTACTAAATTCGCAAGACTGTCGGTGATATTAAAGCTGTACAACTTAAAAACGAGTAATGGATGGTCTGATAAAAGCTTCACAGAATTATTAACACACTTAAAAGATATGTTGTCAGATGATAACGAACTCCCCAGTCGAACCTACGAGATTAAACGAATTTTGTGCTCTATTGGCATGAGTTACGAAAGGACTCATGTGTGTCCTAACGATTGCATTTTATTTCGAAACCCATATGAATTACTTAAGGCGTGTCTGAAATGCAATGTCTCTAGATATAAGAAGAAAGAATCTACTCCAGCAAAAGTTGTGTGGTATTTTCCTATAATACTAAGATTTAGGCGCATGTATCGTAGTGAAGAAGATTCAAAACACTTGACATGGCATGCAGATGAAAGAATTAGAGATGAAAAGTTTCGACACCCTGCAGATTCCCCACAATGGGCAAAAATTGATCACGAGTATCCTGAATTCGGGATAGAGTCAAGAAATCTAAGACTTGCACTTTCTACTGATGGAATGAATCCACATGGTCTTCAAAGCAACTCACACAACACGTGGCCTGTGATTTTGTTGATTTTATAACCTACCTCCATGGTTATGTATGAAGCGTAAGTTTATGATGTTGTCTCTGTTAATTTCTAGACCCAAACAACCGGGGAATGATATCGAAGTATACTTGACTCCTTTAATTGAAGATTTAAAAATTATGTGGGAGACAGGTGTGGAAGTTTATGATGGGTATAGGAAAGAATGTTTCAATTTGAGGGCTATGTTGTTCGACACAATTAACATATGGTAATTTATCAGGATATATCATTAAAGGTCAGTGTGCATGTGCTATATGTGAAGAGAGTACAGATTGGATGCGGTTGAAACATTGTAAGAAGAATGTATTTCTTGGACATCGTAGATTTTTACCTTATAGTCATCAGTATCGTGGGTGGAGAAATGCATTCAATGGAAAATCAGAGGAAGGTAAAGCTCCTTTAGCACCGAATGGATATCAAATACTTGAAAAAGTACAAGGTTTGACCAATAAATTTGGCAAACCTTTTGCAGGAGAGTTGGTCAAAACTGGGTGGAAGAAAAAGTCAATTTTCTTTGAATTACCATATTGGAAGTCATTATATATAAGACATTTCCTCGATGTGATGCATATTGAAAAAAATGTATTTGATAGTGTTATTGGTATGTTACTCAATGTTCCAGAAAAGTCTAAAGATGACATCAATGCAAGAATTGATTTGGTCGATATGGGAATTAGAAATGAATTCGGTCCCGTAAAGAAAGGAAATCGCACATATCTACCTCCAGCCGCTCATACTCTATCTAGAAAGGAAAAAATTGTTTTATGTAAATTTCTACACGAAGTTAAAGTTCTAGAAGGATACTCGTCAAACATTAAAAATTTGGTTTGTATGAAAGACCTCAAGTTAAAAGGTTTGAAGACCCATGAATGTCATATTTTAATGGAGTATTTGTTACCAATAGGTATACGTTCCATTTTACCTGAAAAAGTTCGACGAGCGTTAACTAGATTATGTTTCTTCTTCAGGGAATTTTGTAGTAAAGTGATTGATCCTCAAAAATTACCGACATTGCAGAGGGAAATTGTTGTTACTTTGTGTGAGCTTGAAATGTATTTCCCACCCTCGTTTTTTGATATAATGATTCACCTTACTGTTCATCTGGTTAAAGAGACACAACTTTGTGGGCCAGCTTATATGAGATGGATGTATCCGATAGAACGATATATGAAGATATTAAAAGGGCATGTAAAAAGTAGAAGTCGACCAGAAGGTTGTATTGCTGAACGGTACATTGTTGAAGAAACTGCTGAATTTTGTACTGAATATATGTCCAATGTTGAATCCATAGGGCTTCCCATGTCTCGTCATTCAGGAAGAATATCAGGAGAAGAGATAATTGGAAGGAGAATAATGACTATATCCAGGACATAATGGGAGCAGGCACAATTGTATGTTATGCATTCTTCACTGCAAACTCAACAAACTCCTTCACTCCATTTTCATACTCTTTTGACAATGGATTGACAGACGTCTATTTCCAGTCCATATTATATGACCTATATAAATACAGTTACAAAAATAATAAGTTACTGATAACATCAACCATTATGTAACAATTTCACAATAGAAAAGATTTCAAAACAAAACAGATCAACAAATTTCAAAAAAGAAAATATTTTATATGATTTATTATGTAACAATTTATTAGTTTTCGTGACAACAATAAATTAATAAATATCTGAGACAACGTATCCAATTTTTTTAAAGGAGGAGCAGTAGATGGCCGCACAATATGTAGAGGAGATGAGAGTTCCCAGAATAGAGGTGATGAGGGTTTGTAAATTTGTTTTTATTTATTTAAAGTAAATGATTTTTATTTAAAGTGAATGAGTGAATGATTTTACAGCCCATTTGTAGAATAAGCACTCAAATAGGTCCTTCAATTATGTGACATTTTACAGCGCTTGTAACAAAAGCGCTATAATAGGCCATTTATTTTTTTGAAAGCGCATGTCTTTTACAACGCTTGTAAAAAAAGCATTGTAATAAGTCATTTAATTATTTGAAAGCGCATGTCTTTTACAGCGCTTGTCCAAAAAGCGCTGTAAAACATTATGTGAAGGCGCTTCATTATACAACGCTTGTGTAAAAGCGCTGTAAAAGCCTTGTAAAAATTATGCGCAAACGCTATATGACTATATGACCCTACCACAGCGCTTTTTCCACAACGCTTATCAAAAAAGCGCTATTATATGCTCCGTTATTTTTAAAATATATTTACAACAACGCTTGTATTTAGTAAGCGCTGTAAAAGGCGCGCTATAAGATCCTATTTTTAACGTAGTGATAATTGATAATATGTTATTTCATTGAACACATAATATCATTTATAACAATTAATTATTAACACAAGTACATTGTCATCAAACATGATTAAAGGTGGGACATCGTAAAAGATGTTCTGAACACAATTTAAGCACATGGCTTGATCTATTATCTTTACATTAGTTTTAAGCAATTTAATTTGTCGGTGTAGACCTAAGGATCATTAGACATTCTTATGATATGAAGCTATTCATCCATTTAAGCAATTTAATTTGTCGGTGCACATAGTATAAACTCAGATTATAGAGGTAAGACTCTTCACTATTCATAACACAAATATTTGAATAGAATACAAATAATACTTAAAAAGATAAATTTTCTATAAATAAGAATATAATAGAATTTTAATAAAACTTTATCAATTGAGAATGATTTTGATATCTATGAAATAAACATTAAGGTTTAAGACTTCCTTTTGAGTAACCGAATACACAACAAAAGAAATTGAAATTGGTTTAGAATTTACTAAGTTATGAGTGTTTAAGGATAGGTTTTAGAAACTAAACTTACCACTATGAAAACCTACAAATTTATGAAGTTAAAACACTTTTAAATAGCTAAATTATTAGAATAAATGGTAATTGAAAGATAAGATACAAAATTGACTACACAATACTAGAAAAAATTGTTATTTTTAAATTCTTCTATGATATTAATCAATTATCAACAAAGATTTAATGGATTAATTGAATAAAAACAAGATTGTTTGGTGCATGCTGCCCATTAATCAATTAACCCACTTAAAGTAATCGATTAATCCATTTTTAAAATCTATTCATACTATTTATTAATTTATTTAACTTTTTTAAATATATTTTACTTTTTCTTGTTATCCTATGTTTATCTTTAAACATCGAACAATTATCACAACCTACTCTTAGGGTTTAACAATAATTAATAAAAATTTGGGGTGTTATAATAGTAATTACAATAAAGGGTTAAAATAATTTTGTAGGTCTGATAAAATTTTAATATTTTATTTTTAGTCTATCTACGAATTTTAGTCCCAACAATTATCTTACAATGATATTTTGTCCTTATTAATTAGAACAAAATGTATATTTAATTATCCAAAAAGTTTTAAAAAATTGAATGATTTTTCTGCATGTATTTTAAAACATTATAAATGGTTTTGCCACACACACAAAAAAAAAAAGAATTTTTTTAGATCTATTGAATATGAATTTTTTTTAAAACCACAAACTCAAGATAAAACTAATGGATATATGAACTCATAAATAAATTTTTTAGATTACTTTTTATAGATA
The DNA here is from genome assembly GCF_000331145.2 of Cicer arietinum. Taxonomy (NCBI): domain Eukaryota; kingdom Viridiplantae; phylum Streptophyta; class Magnoliopsida; order Fabales; family Fabaceae; genus Cicer; species Cicer arietinum. The sequence continues at coordinate 21,551,213 of NC_021166.2, forward strand.
AACTTATTATAACATTGTAAATTTGTATGCAAAATATTCATTTAAAATTATATATTGATATTCCAACATAGACAAAAACTGTTTTTACGAATAATTTTGTATAGACTAAAAACTGTAATTGTTTTTTTTATAGAGATCAAAAATAAAATTTTGAAATTTTTTAAGGACTTAAAACTTATTTACCCTTACAATGAACTTTACATTGAATACTCTATACACTAACTTTTAATATGCAGTAACTCTTTCTTTGACAAAAAAATCTACCATTAAAGTTCACACACTTTAAATGTTTAGAAGAAAAATATTATGAATTTAAAGTTACATTCCAACATATCAAATGTTATAGAAATTTTTTTTATCAACTGAACTACACTTATAGGACATGTGTAACTCTACACTGTAAAAACTCTAATTTCACACACAATAAATAGATAAATTTAGAAATAAATCTATAAAGATTTAAAAATAAATTATTATATCATATAGAATATACTGATGAAAATATTAGCTTTTATGTTGTTAGATTTTAACACTGTATTTAAAAATTTGAATGATATGATTTTGATTATGATATTGATTTCATTCTCTCAGATTTTTTAGATGAGTTTGATTTTCGTATAAAGTCAATATAAAATTTCTTACACCATCAGGACATCACTGCCATACATGATAAAGATTTTATAAATAGTTATCATAAAAGTCAAATATCATAAAAGTCAAATATTTTTAACAATTTAATGGTTGTAATTTATTGATAATATAAAAATCTTTTACACTAATCATGTATATTTATTAAATCCTTTTAGGATTATACTATTTCATCGTTATATAACCATATAAACAATTGGTATATATGTTTATCTTTCAATATTTTTGCCTTAAATTATTTAAATAATCATATTTTTTTAATCTGCGTATGCCTTTCAAATTGTTGTTAGGTTTGCAACATGAAGGGCACAACAAGGTGTAATTTTGCTACTAAAAAAAAGTTATAATTTTGAAATGTATAGCATCATTTGTAATGAAAAATTATTTTCATATACACATGATAAAGTCGATTTTGAGACGACATATGATTCAATGCATAATTGTTTCTGCGATCCCTTAACTTAATTTTACGTAACACTTCAGTCATTTTTTTTTTTAATTTAGTCTTTTATTTAATTTTAATTAACAATTTGATCCTTTATATTTTAAAATGTCAACAATGTTATCCTTTCTACACAGAAACTTAGAAAATGTATCAAAATCTTCAAACAAAATTCATAAAATTTAATACCAATTTCAAGAAAATTCATATATTCATCAAATGCATAACTCAAATATTCAAATAAATCCATATTTTCATCTCCAACAACATCAAATTCATCAAATAAAGATGAAAATATGAGTTTATTTGAAGATTTGAGTTAATAGTTTGATGAAATTTGTATTATATTGAAGATGTTAATAAATTTTATGGGTTTCGTTTGAAAATTTTAATGATTTTTTGTAATAAAAAAATGATAATATTGTTGATATTTTAAAATATAAATGATCAAATTGTTACTTAAAATTAAATAAACGACTAAATTGAGAGAAGAAAAAAGAAGATAAATGATTGAACTATTACCTGAAATTAAGTTAAGAGAATACGAGAATAATTATGCCTATAATTCAATTCAATGAGATTACTTGGACCTTGTGATGTTAAAGATGAATTTCTCAGAGAAATGGCGTTAATGGATCCCAAAATGTGTTGGTTCAACATCAGTTTATGTGTTAGTAAATGACAATCCTATGGATGAATCCGTTATATGGAGGGGGTTGAGATAGAACAATCCCTTATCACCTTTCTTATATTTTATAGTTGTTGAAGCGATAAACACTTTGTTTAGTGCATCAATGGAAGCTAATGGGTTTTCAAAGGATTTGAGGTGAGCTCCAATGAGTTTTGAGTCTCTCATTTGCAGATGATACTTTGGTTATGGTAGTGAAGTGATGGGCCAATATTAGAGCTATTAAGGCTAATTTGTTGTGGTTGGAACTTATGTTTAGCCTTATGGATAATTTTTATAAAAACATGTTGGTGGGTGGTAACGTTTACAGTTTTTTGATTCAAACTATGGTAGAGATACCTAATTGTAAAATGGGTGTTGAGCCTTTCAAATATTTCGGGATGGCTATTGGTGATAATCCTCGTCGTTTGGTGTTTTGAAAACCTGTTAATGATAGGATCCGAATAAGTTGTCAGGGGGAGTCTAGAAACTTGTGATTGGTGGCATTGTACGTTTATTTCCTTTCCTTATGCAAGACTCCTTCAAGTATCATTTTTCATCTTGAGACTATTTTTAAATTTTTTTCTTTGGAGAGGGAGAAAGGAAGTGTATAAAGTTCATTAGGTTAAATTAGAGAATGTGTGTTTGCCTATAGAGAAGATAGGGTTTGCTGTGCAAGATTTGAATAGAATTTTGGTAGGAAAATGAAGTTGAAGAATAAAAACAAAGATTAATGGTGTTGGGGGACCTTGTGCAGAGGTCTGTGGTGGAAGGATATCTTCGTGGACGGAGCAGATAACAGTGCAGATTGATTTGATAAGAAAATTATTTAAAGTTATTGAGAATGAACGTAATACTCTTTTTTGGAAGGATCTTTGGTTTTATTGATGGGGTCTTATATGATAAATTTAGTAGATTATTTAATTTGTCTTTGCAATAAGAGAAAAATGTAGAAGTCATTTTAGAGTCATTGCGCCATAAGGGTGTTCAAGGGTTCAAATGAAGAAGCGATTGTTTGTGTGGGAGGATGATTTTATGGAGGAGTGTAGAGCTTTGTTAGCTAACAGTCATTTGTTGGTTAATGTAGTAGATAAATTGTCGTCGAATAATACTCAAGGAAGTTTGTATTCATTAAAAGAGGCTTATTTTGTGTTGGAGAAGGATATTGTTGCATGTGTTGCCACACCTCTATTTGAGATTTAATTTGGTATCTAATCGTACCTTCTAAAGTTTTATTATGTGTGAGGGTGTTGTTTCAAAATAAATGGTCTACCAAGGGCAATTTGTTTCGTTGATGTATTATTTCTTTTGAAGCTCTACAAAGTGTGGTGGGTTGTGGTGAAATTGAAATAACTCCTTATTTGTGTTTTGAATGTCCTCTATTTGGTTATATGTGGTATGCAATTTTGAATTGATTTGGACTATCATGTGTGTTTCTCTATGATGCAATCCATCATGCTATGTGATTAAATGGTCTTTTTTGTGGTTGTCCAATGCATCAAATAATTAATGTAGTTTGATTAAAGCAACATCAGTGATATGAAAGTTAAAAAATAAAACGATTTTTAGATTTCATGTTTTGAATGTAAATTATATTAATATTGATCATGTTAATCTATTAGCTTGAGGTGGATCAAATTGTATGTAAAATTGTTTAATTATGAATATCAGCAATGATGCTCCCAATTTTTGAGATTATATAAGTATTGATTGTTGTTATATCCATGTTTACAGTATATATTAATCGGTCTGCGTGTTTTTGCTTGGGTTTGGTTTTGTCGGTAGAAGTTTTAATATTTTAAATTTTAGATTTTTTTTAAAGTATTTTTTGTGGTTGAAATTGTTCTTTAATATATTATTTTTTGGTATGTAAAAAAGAAAACTAATTACTAAAAGGACGTCAATAGAAAAAACTAATTATTAAGAAAACTTTTGTCAAAAACTATAAAATAAATTTTTTATCTTGTGAATTCTAAAAGGTATGTTTCGCAACTTGAGTGTGATCTAATAACAATGCATCACAATATATCTATAGTAAATTTTAACTTTTGTCCATCCAAAAGATGTGATTGTTATTATACAGTCACTTTTTCTATTATATAAAAAATTTATCTCGAACTTACCACTTTATATGGCACTTTAAAATAGGACTCACTTTTAAAATGGTGACGCCAAGATAAATTTTAGTTCATAAGATAATAAATATTGAGAAATTTTTTAGTTCAGAAGATAATAAATATTGAGAAGGAGTGTTAAAAAAGAGTATTGTTAGTTTTACTCATTATTTATATAAACTTTTAACTGAAATATTCATCTATTACCAAAGTCGGTTCAATTAGTTTGAAGGTTTAAAATAATCTTTAAAAATGAGCTTTTTTGTGTGTAGAATTATGTGATTATTTTTAAACGTAAAATAATAACATATAAATTATGTATCTTATAATAATAATTTAAAAATTTATTTATTTATTTTAATAATTAATAATATTTATATTTATTTAAATTAAGAGAATACTTTGACCGGGAAAAATATAAAATTTCTAAAATAAAAACGAATAATTAAATTTACGAACAAATTTACAACATTTGTGTTAATAGCATAAAATTAAAAAATACATACAATTGTGACAAAATTAAATTAAACAAAATACCTATACATCCGAATTTACAATGTTTACGATACTATATTAATTGGTTGAATTTGTTAGTATTTGATTAATGTTAATATTTTACTGAATGAAACAAACACTATAACAAGATATAAAAATCAATATTACCATATTAAGACCACAAACAAAACACGTTGCACTAAAATAACAAAATAATAGAAAAATAAAAAAAAAAATATAAATCTATGTAAATATTATTTATTTGAATTAAATAATAAAAGAAAAACGATGCAGATGAGTGATTTTTAACCGAGAAATACCTCTAAGTCCCAATCTTCTAAGATGAAAAAGACATAGAATTAGAGAGACAGCAGCTAAGTTAGTTAACAGAAAGGCTAAAATCAAAGTAAAAAACTTGATTTATATATATCAATTAAAATTTAATGTAGATATTATTTATGATTTTATAACATGCTGATAAATTAATTTTAAATTATCTATTGAAATTACTCTAATGTTTATTCTTTAAATTGTAGAAAACATAAAAATAGTGGCATAATTTAGATTTAAATATTGGTTAAAAGATTCAAAATCTTACACTTTAACAAATAAACTAACATATTTGTAACATGATTAATAATAGCATAAACTATTTAGTTTGAAAATATTTTTTTCTTGGTTAAATAAATACTCTTTTTTTTTTTTTTAAGTTTAAATCCCTTATTTTAGGGACTTATTATGTGTACTTATAACCGACATAGTTGTATGCAATCATACGATATCACGTATTTGATTAGATCGAATTTTCAAATTTCAAAGTTAAAAATTTTTATTTAAAAAATTCAAAATTAATCTTAAATTTAAATCATTCAATATTAATTGAATAATGTAACTGCATGTAGTTAAATTGCACTCAATCCAAATTCTTATTTTAGTGGATAGCTTAGAGCATCCACGATAAAGGTGCTTTTCCTAATAAGCCTCAAGCCAAATAGACACTATCATTGTGGAGTCAAAAACTCCCTTCACTTTTTACATGTCTCATTCAATAAATTATGTAAAATAAATAAATGATATTGAAATATCATAACATAAAGTTCTCGATGTGATTTATTTAATAAAAACATTTTAGGTATTGAGTTGGAGTGAATAATACTAATTAAAAATTTAGTTTAATTATAATTTTAGTATTTTATTTTTACTGATTCATAAAATTAGTTCTCTAATTTTAAAAGTCTAAAGTTTTGGTCAATTCTTATGATTTTTTAACTAAAAAATGATATTGTAAGATGTGTTAAATAATATGATATGTGATACAATGATGTAAAATGATTAACACTTATGAAATTAAAATAAAATACTATAAAAATTTAAATTTTAACTTTAGAATTTTTCATATTTTTAATTTAACTTATGAGATATGAATAATTAATGCATCTAGATGATTCTATATCATAGAATTATATGACACGTCATTAAAAATATAGCAAACTATAAATTTTTAATTCAAAAATCTAAATTAAAAACTGAAATGGTTATTTTTAAAATAAGAGAATTAATTCTGTGAGAATAACAAAAAAAACCAAAAAATAATTAAACCTACAAATTAAAATTAAAACATTATTAATAAATAATATATACACGCATATCTATTTAAAATTTCAAATTTAAGAACTACAATAGACGGTCTTAGCCGTATCCACTGCTTGAATATAAATTGTTTATATAAATGGTTAATTTGGATAATGCAAAAAGATAAAGGACGCGTTGTGGTTTGACTTCTGACATATTAGTTGAATTTCCGTCGTTAAAGTTTGACTGTGCATATTCTTTAACTTTATATTTTAATTCATATAAAATAAAAATAATTTATAATTTTTATAAAATTATCATGTATATAATTTTAATTTACGTTGTTTGTCAACATATATTTTTGAGTAAATTTTTACAGAAACATTTATATATTAAAATAAATTCGTTATAAAAATGAATTCAAAATTAGATTTTTAAGTCTATATTTTCTTTACTTGTGTTTTTTACATTTCAAAAATTCATATTCAATTCATCTTAAATTAAAAATAATTAAATTTTTGTAACAGAATTTTTTATAATATTCTAAACTTATTTGCAAATAGATATTTAAAAAATTTAAAGTTGAAAGACAATTAAACATGTTTCCATTTAACATAGGCTAGAATTGTTTGTCGAATAACTTTATAGAGACTAAAAATTATATTTTTATTTTATAGAAACTAAAATTGTAAGATTAAAATTTTACAGAGACTAAAAATATATTTAATCTAAATTTAAAATAAGGTCAATATAGGTAAATTTTTAAGGTTTTTATGAATTGAAGGAATAAGTTTATAGTTCCAAAGTGATATAGTAAGATAAAGCAATTTAAAATTAATTAAATATAAAATAATAATATGACTTTATATAATTGATCGATAGTTGAGTATCAAACTCAATCAATTTTGAAAAAGCATATGACTCTATTGAACGAGAATATCTAAAGGTTATGATGACTAATATGAGGTTTCCAAAAAGGTGGAGGAAATGGATTACAGATTTCATTAGTATAATATCTAAACATGTCTTGGTTAATGGAAGTCTGATAGAGGAATTTAAGTTTGGGAGGAACTTGAGGCAATGTGACCCTTTATCACCCTTTTTGTTTTTGATCTTTGCCGAAGGGTTAACTGAATGGTGTGTGCCTCGATCAATTCTGGTTTGTTCACATGGTACCGGATATAAAATGAATTTCACTTCAGAATTTCTCACTTATAATTTGCGGATAACACTCTGTTTTTTGAGAGAAAAGTTAGGCGAATATCAAAGCCAAAAAGGTCATTCTACTTCTTTTTTTAATTATTATTTGATTTTGAAAGTGAACTTTCATAAAAGCTTGTTGATTGGTTTAAATGTGTCAGAGTCTTAGTTGGAAGCAGCATCTCATGTGCTTATTTGCATAATTGACGAAACTCCAATTAAATATATTTGTCTCCCAATTGGAGGCAACCCTCATTGTCTTTCCTTTCGACATCCTCTAATTGAAAGGATTCGAAAGAAGCTTTTGGGGTGGAAGTGTAAAAATCTTTTCACAGGTGAGTCGTATTGTATTGCTCAAATCAACCTTGTCATCTCCACCAGTTTATTTTATTTCTTTTTCTTTTATAAAGTTCATGCATGTATTATATAAATTTGTTATTTAAAACTTTTCTTGGGGTGAACGTGATAATCTCTTAAGATCCATTGGATACATCGAGATAAAGTATGTCTAGATTGTGTTAAAGGTGGTTTAGAAGTATGTATGATGCACGAGTTTAATTATCGTTTTTAAGAAGATAGTTTTGGAGGTTGAAAGTGGATCAAGAGATTTGTGGTTCAAAGTGTTATTGCATAAATATAGAGTGAAGCTTGGGTGTATTTTGGGACGGGGTAGAAAGATGTGCAATTGGCTAAAGAGGAGATTGGTTTAAACATAAGGAATTGATTTGAGGATAAATTAATGCGAGAACTGAATAATGTTGTGGTTAAATCTTTTTTGCATGATTCTTGGATTTAGGGTGGTTTACGTAGTTCAAAATTTAATAGGCTCTATAAATTATCTTTAGATAAAAATATTTTGGTGTTTGAGATGTGTAGGTTGGACCGATGGTGTTGATGGTCATGAGTAGAGGTGGAGGAGGAGATTTTTTGTTTGGAAAAAAGAATTAGTATTAGAGTGTAGTTTTCTGTTGGATAATTTTTTTTTTAAGGAACATATGATGATAGATGATCGATAACAAAAATGAAAAGATTTATTTCGTCAAAAACTTCAAATGATTTAATTTAAAATCAAGTGTCTTTATTAGAAATAAATAAATTATCGATATTTTAAACAAAATAAATTTTTTTCTATTAGATTCTTGACAAAATCAAAATTCAAATTTGGGGGCCGTTTAAACTAAAACGCTCTAATTTTATACAAGATTTGAATCAATAGTGACTTAACCCTTCAAATTGTGTGGTCTATGTATTTATTTGATGTGTTTGGAATCCTCTTGTATTTTATACCGTTATTTTCGTTACTTTCTAGTCTCAGCACTTCTTGTGCTAGAATAGTAAACTAAAAAAACTCTAAAGTACGAAACATTTCATCTAAAATATATCACTGTTAAGTATTAACCAATTAATTATTGAGTCACGTTTTCCTCGATGCTTGGCCTAGGGCGTGTTTGACCTTTTACAGTATTATTTTATATTTTATTTATTTATTCATTTATTTCTCGTTGAGCACATGCATATATCACTTTCCGCATGTGGAAAACCTACCCCTCTAATATATATTATTTTGTGCCCGATATTTTATATAGAGCCTGCAGTCATTCTTGTCTTATATCTTTTTATTTAAATACGCCAAAGATCATCATGGATTTTATTTTTTAAATTATCATGTCAATTTGCATACAGTACTGTCTTTTAATTGTTTGTCGTAAATCATTTGCATTATTTATTTGTCATTAAAATTCTTTTCATTTAACAATAAATTATCTATATAATTAAAGTCTAATTCAATTGATAGAAAGTTAATATTGATTAGACTGAATAATATATCTCAGCTGTTTATATTTTTTTTAATTCTATATACAAACTAAAAAATAAAAAAAATAAAAAAAATAAAAAAATAAAATAAAATAAAAAAATAAAAAAAATAAAAAATCTGATAATTTTATACAGTTGCTAATATATTTGTTAAGTTATCAGACTCATACATGTTCAAAATAATCACTTATTTTATTTATTTATTTTATAATATAATTTTGTTATAGTGAGCATATAATCTCTCAAAAAGAATGTATATTTTCTCAACAATCAGTTATTCAATTATTTTTAAATTTATAAGGGAAATAAAAAACCAGTTCAATAGACAAAATAAAAAAAAAAAAAAACCAGCTCAATAGACAAAAAAAACACCAGCAAAAGGAAAAAAAAAACCCATTTAAATAAAAAAAAAAAAAAAAAAAAAAAACCAGCTCAATAGACAAAAAAAACACCAGCTCATATTGATGATTCCCTCTCTAGAGATCTCCAAATCTATATGAAATCCAAATTCACGAGGCAAATATTTGGATTAGATCATTGCTCACCATGCTTTATCGATCATTTCTATCTGTCATTTTCCTCTTCTTTTTTCATCGTAATGAAAATCTCTATAAATAATACGACTGCTAGCGAGAGCTCTTTCTCCTTTTTCAATTCCTTATTTTTCAAATGAATAAAAAAAACTGGAATTTAAATAACCTCTTCCTTCTCATCTACTTTATTTTTGCATAATTTTTTTTAATTATAAAATTGTTACATTATTTATGAGTATTCATTGTCATTTACCGATGTAAATGGTTATTTTGATGAAAATTAATTTATAAGTTAAACTTCTAAAAACAATGTCCAAAAATATTTTGTTTTTACTTTTGGTTTTTGGGGGTCACTTTCGCTCCAAAAATATATCTCTATGGGATACTATAAAAAAAGTATATATCGGTATTATAAATTTTCTAATAAATAATTTTATCTAATTTGTTCATATAGACATTAATCTAATATCTATTAAAGTTTATTAAATTAAAATTTTGATATATTTAATTATTTATTTAATTTTAAAAATAATAATTAAATAAATTATTTTTATAATTGAAGTTAACATTTTAATTATAATTAAAATCATAACAAAAGAAAAAATATCATTTTATAATAGATTTAAAAAATAAAACTTAAAAATTTAATAATGTTAAATCTAAAATATGATCAAACTCATTTATAAATAATATGTTATTAATTAACTATTAGTGATTTAATTTGATAGATAAATAAATCTTAATTTTCAAATTTCTCCTCAAAATAATATAGACGAGAGCATCATAGTCATTGATTTCAAATATGTAGCAGTCAAAAGGATATGGGAAATTTGTTGTTCGATTTTGATGGTGACGTGCGAATTATTTGATTAACAATCCAGCAATCAAAATGGAACAAACGATTGCTAAACAACAAACTACCATGAGCCACGTAACTTACACTATTATGTTTGATTAGATAATGAAAATTAGATATAAAATTATATATAGAGAAATCAGAACTCAATAGTCATAAGGGGTAAACACTTTTAGTATGGATTTGGATTGTATTATGTCTAAATTACATCCAGTGATGCAAGTTGAGCATTTATGAGGATCCTGATTTTATAAATTAGATAATGAAAATTATAAATAAAATTATATAAAGAGAAAATAGAACTCCATAATAATAAGGGAAAACCATTTTTAATATGGATTTAGATTGTATTCGGTCTAAATTACATGCAGTGATGCAAGTTGAATATTTTTTACTATCTAAATATTAATTTTAATGTCTTCTATTAAATTTAAAATACCATTTTAAAATTTAAATCGTGTACTCTTAATCAAATTAATATAAATGTTTTGCCTGTAGAACTGTATACAATATTCAGACATTTTATTAATTATCTACGTTTGAAGGTGCAGTTCTAGGTCTTCTTAAAACTCTTCGTTGAGCGAGAGAAGTTGGCTTATGGGACCAATATTGGAGGCATTGGAAAACAAAAAAAAATTGAGATTTGAATCGTGTTAACCATTATAAACTTTTTTGACAATTAATTGTTTATAAAAAATTTATCTTCGTTTTAATACACACTAGGCACTAATAGAAAATAGTCATTTTTAGACGGTATTATAGACGAATTTGGGACGTAAATTAGATAATATTTACATGGAAATCAACCGAAATAACAATTTCGGACTGACATTTAGACAAAGAGTGTGCCATCTAAAAAACCTGTGTCGCAAATTAATATGTTCGTCCCAATTCCGTCCCAAATATATTTTCGACAGATTTCATACGGTTTTCATACAAACTTTAAAATCTAAATTTGTGTGATATGTGGTAATGTTTGGACGTATTTCGGACATAATCCGATAAAACTTTCCTACGCTTTTTAGATGGATTTTTTTGAGCTTGTTTCACATATATTTTCCACAGTTCAAATAATGATTTTCGTTTTAAAATTTATTTTACACAAATAAAAAGAGTAACCAAATGTTTTTTTTTTCAAAAACAAAACAATACAAACTAGATTCATATAAGTGCTCAACATTCTAGCACAAAATATAACAAACTAATATGATCTTAGTTTCATTGGTAAACAAAATAACAAAAATTAGTGTGATACTTTCATCATTCAAAAGTACAATACACCAACTGTAAGACTCATAATTTTAAAGTACACTTTATGTATTTTATATGTTTTGGATTTTGGCTCGGAGGCTTTTTAGCCAAAGTTAATAATATTATGGAGTTTATAGGATCAAAAAGTTATTTTGACACCGTTTAGATTTACTCGTCGATAAATAAATTTAAATTAAGTGCAGTAAATCCTTTACGGAGAATTTAATGCGTTACGGGTGAAATGGTAATTTAACAAATATCTAGATATTTTGAGATATTTGTTAAGTTATATTTAATATATATAATATATATATATATATATGTTTGCTTTGAGAGAATAGAAAGAAAGGAAATTAGAAGGAAGGAAAAGGAAAAGAAAAGGTTATATAAAGGAAAGAAGGAAATAGAAAGGGAGGAAAAACAAAGAAAGGAAAAAGGAAGGAAGGAAAATCTGATTTTCCATCTTCTTCCTCTACCACCCGCGACCAATTTCCCTCTTTCTCCCGTTTTCATTTTCGTCGCTTTCTTTTCTTCAAAACTAGTAACCCAAGGTTGGGTGAGAGTTAGAACAAAGGTTTCGCAACTCCACTCTTCCTCTTTGATCCGAAAACGAAGAAAAACGGTATTTGAGATTCAAACACAAACCCCTCCGTTTCTTCTAGATCCAAGCTTCATTTCGCGAAGAGTTAGAAGGGAAAGTTGCTCACTACCACGCCACGGTGCTAGGGGACCAATTTGGAGGCGACGTTGCGAGCGGAGATTTTTACCGGATTTGCTCGCGGTACCAGAAACGCACGTTAGAGTTAACGCGAAGGTAAGGGCTCCTTCCAAACTTTTAGTTTGCATCTAGGGCCTTATATGTGGTTGTGTGGAAACGAATTTTGTTAGGATTGGAGTATTATTTTGGGAAAAATGAATTTACCTCACGTATGTAAGATTTTGAATAAATGAAATTTATTATGTTGATTTGTGTTCATCGTATTTGGCATGTTCATACTTGATGTTTGTTGATTGATGTGTTTTGGTGTGAATTATGAATTGAATGTGAGAATTTGTTTGAGTTTGTTTTGTGTGGAATTTGAAAACCATTAAGTTAAATGAGTATTAAGAATGGGGAATCTCTTAATGTCTTGTTTACTTAATGTGTGTTTGTTTGTGAAAAATCGTTTAAGTTAACTGGGCGTTAAGAATGGGGAATCTCTTAATGTCTCGGTTACTTAATATTTGTTTTTGAAAATCGTTTAAGTTAACTGGGCGTTAAGAATGGGGAATCTCTTAATGTCTCGGTTACTTAATATTTGTTTTTGAAAATCGTTTAAGTTAACTGGGCGTTAAGAATGGGGAATCTCTTAATGTCTCGGTTACTTAATATTTGTTTTTGAAAATCGTTTAAGTTAACTAGGCGTTAAGAATGGGGAATCTCTTAATGTCTCGGTTACTTAATATTTGTTTTTGAAAATCGTTTAAGTTAACTAGGCGTTAAGAATGGGGAATCTCTTAATGTCTCGGTTACTTAATATTTTGTTTTGAAAATCGTTTAAGTTAACTGGGCGTTAAGAATGGGGAATCTCTTAATGTCTCGGTTACTTAATATTTTGTTTTGAAAACCGTTTAAGTTAACTGGACGTTAAGGAGGGGGAATCTCTTAATGTCTCGGTTACTTAATATTTTGTTTTAAGAAATAACGTTTAAGTTAATTGGGCGTTAAGAATGGGGAATCTCTTAATGTCTCGGTTACTTAATATTTTGTTTTGAAAATCGTTTAAGTTAACTGGGCGTTAAGAATGGGGAATCTCTTAATGTCTCGGTTACTTAATGTTTGTTTTTGAAAATCGTTTCAGTAAATGAGTATTAAGAATGGGGAATCTCTTAATGACTTATTTACTGAGTGTTTTGTTTTGAAAATCGTTAAGTTAAATGAGAATTAAGAAGGGGGAATCTCTTAATGTCTCGTTTACTTATGTGTGTTTCGGTATATCGTGCTGACCCGGGATGGGTGGCACCTTGGTAAACGGTACGGGTCCGTGATAGACAGTACGTTTACGATTTACGTTTGGTAAGTTGTGCAGACCCGGGATAGGTGGCACCTCGGTAAACAGTACGGACCCGTGATAGGTAGTACGTTTACGACTTACGTTCCTGCGGGAATTGTGTTTGTCTGTTATAAATGTTAAGTGTTATGTTTTGGAATTTGGTGATAACATGTTGGATTGCTATACCATTTTGAACCCATGATGTTGTATTAATTGTGTTATAAATGTTAAGTGTTATGTTTTGGAATTTGGTGATAACATGTTGGATTGCTATACCATTTTGAAACCCATGATGTTGTATTAATTGTGTTATAAATGTTAAGTGTTATGTTTTGGAATTTGGTGATAACATGTTGGATTGCTATACCATTTTGAAACCCATGATGTTGTATTAATTGTGTTATAAATGTTAAGTGTTATGTTTTGGAATTTGGTGATAACATGTTGGATTGCAATACCATTTTGAAACCCATGATGTTGTATTAATTGTGTTATAAATGTTAAGTGTTATGTTTTGGAATTTGGTGATAACATGTTTGCTTGCAATACCATTTCAAAACCCATGATGTTGTATTAATTGTGTTAAAAATGTTAATTGTTATGTTTTGGAATTTGGTGATAACATGTTTGCTTGCAATACTATTTCGAAACTAATGATGTTGTAGCGATTGCGTTATCAGTGCTAAGTGTTAGGATTTGAGATTATGTATGAATGTGATTGAGTTAGTTATGAATTTTTGAAAGAATACACAGGGAAATCGATTTCCCAATCGATTGGATGGGTAAACAGGGGCTTGGCCAAATTGACAAAATCGATTAGCCAATCGATTTCGTAATCAGTTTTCAAAAATCCTTTAAGAAATCGATTGCCCAATCGATTGGGCCTTAAGTCAGGGACTCAGCCATATTCGACCAAATCGATTTGGAAATCGATTGGCTTAAAACCAGGGGCTCAGTACTCACTCAATCGATTTCCCAATCGATTGATTTCAGCCCAGGATTCTGTTTCATCAAAATCCTTCACCCCAATCGATTGGCTCGGTGAAAATCCTCAGTTTTAGTTGTATGATTGATTGCTCATGAATCTATCCATGTCTTGGTTGTTATGTTATAATTAGGGGATTGAGAACTTCATTTTACTTTCATTTTTAACTGACAAAGCATTGTATGAACTTTTCGCATATTGAGAATCCTGATAAGGTGCATGCTTAGCTGAAAAGTTATTTTTAGCATTTAAAACTTAAATGTTATGTGTTAACTGTTATTTTCGGTTGGTGACCTTTACAATTATTGTGGAAATCTGGGCTTTGCCCTCAGATGAGAGTCAGGATGATCCTACCGATTCGTACCCTGCGGACGGGAATGGAGATGGGAACGCTTGACTGCAGCTACGTTAGGAGAATCTCACGGGGCGCGTGGAGATCACTCCAGATGTTTAGTTGTGTTGTAAAATGATCAGATTAGGTTGACATAGAGGGATCAAATGTCTTTCTTTTGTATTGCATTTATTTTAAAATGGAAGACTGTACCTATACTAATATTGTCAGCTTGACATGTTATTTTCGATGGGTTACATGTACCATTTGTTGTTGGGTAAATGGTTTGGATTTATAATTGGAGTAACTTTTCCGCTGCTTGTAAATTATAATGACTCAATTATTTATCCAAAGGCATTTCTTTATTTATTCCTCTGCTTTATTTTAAATTCTTTTGAAAAAAAAATATACCCTCGCTTTGAAAAACGGGGTGTTACACCAACTAGAGTCATCAAAGTGCTCTTAGGTATATATCAAAAAAAAAAAAATACTAAAGTCATTTAAAGACTCTCATAGATCTAGATCAAATTTATCAATCAAATCCAAAATTAACATCATTGTTTCCATTAGAGATTTCACGAATTTCATTTGTTTCATCTTGCATAGGTGTCCCATAAGCAAAGTTTGGAGGTAATGACATATTCAACTTTCCAAATAAAGCAACAAGCATGCTTTCATTTGACACAATTCTCTTTTGTTTTTGCTCCAATTTGTGTTTTTATTCTTGATTAATAAGTTCTTGCTCTTTCACCTTTTCTTTTCATTTTACTAACTCTTGTTCTATGTTTGTTTCCTTAGACCAAATTTAGAATGAACCACTAGTACACTTTGAAAAGACATTTGTACCAATATAACTTAAACCATATAATTTTCCGTTTTTTACTTTTAGGAATTACTTCCTTCCAAATAGTCAAATCATCTGGCATATTCTAGATTTCACATGACAAGTCTTCTCCATCTTCATTTTGAGACAAAGATATTTCCAAAAGCTCTGTTTTTCTCTTTCTAAAATCATCCTACAAAATATTTCATTTGAATGTTGTTAGTAATTTCAATAACTAACAACCTTAAATTTGTAATGTTAAAAAGTTATAGATAAATTAAAATAAACACTACATACATAGGCCTTCTCAGCTCTATTATCAACCCAAGACTTATCCTTTTTTATATGACACTTAGCAAATATCTCCTCCATAGTAGGTTTGACTCCTGTGGCTTCTTCCTACAATTTTTGATATATTCAATGTGATAAGTTTCAACCAACATGTTATTTAAAAAAGTAAATGTTCAAACAAAGCAATATCAAGTGTATTACCATCCTACGTGCATACTCTTCCATAGATATAGAACCACCTGTATGTTTAGAGCTACCTTTGTTTGAATTACGATTTTGTTTATGGCTAATAAGATCATCCACTTGTACTGATGTTGAGCATAAATCTCTAAAGAAATGACTAAGCTCAGTTAAAGGCTGTGTTTGTTCTGTTAATGAGATAAAAGCAATTGGAAGTAAACGTTCCATGAACACATGACAATCATGACTTTTCATTCCATGTAACTTTCCTTCCTTCATGTCAACACCTCTAGCCAAGTTTGAAGCATATCGTTCCGGCATATTTAAACTTTTTGCCCATTCACAAATTGCTCTTTTTTGTTCCAAAGTAAATGTGTAGTTTGCCTTGGGCTTTATGGTCCTCCTATTACTTTGTTCATGTATTTCCAAGTCCTTGCGTTTGCATTACTCTTTCAAGTCAATTCTTGCCTTTATGTTATCTTTAGTTTTCCCTTTAATGTCCATAACAATATTAAACACATTATCAAACACATTTTTTTCAATATGCATGACATCAATATTATACCGAATCAAATTAGTGCTCCAATAAAGCAAATCCCAAAAAATGCTTCGTTTTGTCCAATTATGATCAATTCCATACCCTGGTATTTGAATTTCATCATTATAAATTATCATTGGGTTCATATGAACTCTCTGGCATATTTCCTGCCCAGTCAACCTAGGAGGGGGTTCTGACTTTTCAATCCTATTCTTGCCACCATGCCTCAAACTGAATGCTTTTGTACATTTCATGCTATAGGAACATGCCAATTTTCCTGCGGTCATCCATCTTGACAACATTCCATATACAGGAAAGTCATTAGTTGTCCATATTAATGCAGTTCTCATTACAAAATTTTGTTTTGTAGAAATATCATAAGTTAAATCACCCTCTTCCCACAATAACTTTAACTCATCAATTAAAGCCTGCAAATACACATCAATCTTGCTTTTGGGATTGTGAGGACCAAAAATCATCATTGTCAAGAACAAAAAAGGAGTTGTCATACAATTCCAAGGAGGAATGTTGTAAGGAGTCACAATTACAGGCCAACACGAACATTGAGAACCAGATTGACCAAAGGGAGCGAACACATCAACATATAATCCAAGTCTCACGTTGCGTGGTTCAGAAGAGAAATTTGGATGTGTTAGATCAAAGTGCTTCCATGCTTCAGCATCTGAGGGATGTTCAAGGAAACCTTGAACTTGTTGATGCTCATAGTGCCATCCCATATGGTGTGCATAATCCATAGACGCGTATAATCTCTTTAATCTTGGTGTGAGTGGTAGATAATGCATACGCTTTAAGACACCTCCTTACCACCCTTACCTACCTTGTACCTTGAAGCATGACAAAATCGACACTCTTTTTCTATTTGGTCATCTTTGTAGTACAAAATATACCCTTTGGTGCAACAATCTATAAGTTTACTTTCCATTCGTAGTTTTGATACCAACTTCTTTGCTCTGAAAAAATTTGGGATGAGCAAGTTATCATTAGGCATACCCTTTTTCATAACTTGAAGTATCTCATCAAAGCTCTGTTGCGATATATTCCCTTCGACTTTAATACTCAACATTCTAACTGCCATAGACAATTCATAATGTGTATCACTACCATCCCACAATGGTCTTTGTGCAGATTGTAACAAATCATAAAAAACTTTGGCTTCCTTATTTGGAGGTTCCTCGATGGATTGCTCAAATTGGCCCATAATTTTTGACCCAATTGCATAAAAAATCATAGACTCATATGGATTTCTTTGTGGCTCGACATATAAAGACTGACTTGATGTTTCTTTCTTGTTAATGTTATTTGTATTTCTATTATTTGAAATCAAAGCTTCCTTCCCATGTGAATCCCAACACCAATAGTTTGGCTTGAAGCCATGTTTATACAAATGAACCATAACCTCACTTGGAGTTAATAAATCTATGTTTCTATGTTTTTTGCAAGGACACCTAAGTTTACCCCCATTATCAGAAAATTTGTTTTTCTTAATTGCTTGCTTCACAAAATCTCGAACACCATTAACAAATTCATTTCTCAATCCTGTTAGATTTGGAAGAAGTCTCTTATACATCCATTTTCGGTGCTCAGGTATTTCCACATTTTGTTTATGCAAATAAATTGAGCAATGCATATACAAATCTAACAATTTCCATATTCAGTTTTGTGTAAATAGATGGAGCAATGCATATATATATATATATATATATATATATATATATATATATATATATGTATATATATATATATATATATATATTCATACCTTTTATATATGATATAAAGTAATTGATTTTATTGAACTTAATTAAATAAGCTCAAGTAGCATAAATGCAATAATTTGTTGACTGTTAATTTGAGATAAAATTATATAAGTGATAAGTGACATGAGTATTTAAAATAAATAAAAAATAAATAAAACAAGTAAACCTCACTTTAACAAATATTTTATCATATAACAACATAGAAATAGAAATACAATTTAGCTTGTT
Source organism: Cicer arietinum (assembly GCF_000331145.2). Taxonomy (NCBI): domain Eukaryota; kingdom Viridiplantae; phylum Streptophyta; class Magnoliopsida; order Fabales; family Fabaceae; genus Cicer; species Cicer arietinum. The sequence goes on from NC_021166.2 coordinate 21,569,993, forward strand.
TCATGAGGAATTTTTGTCAATCATGCTACAGAAGGTCATTTCTATTTGGATACATGACAAATCAAAGTAATAAAACTTTATGAAACCAACTTAAAAGAGCAAATAATAATAAAGTTATTGATCGACATTATAGCACTAATGTATGCATATGAAAAGTATTATGATAAATTAAGGGTAAATGTTGCACTTTTGTGCCTTAAGTTATTTTTAGGTTTCATTTTAGTCCTTTGAGTTTTGTTCATTTCATTTTGTTCCCTTAAGTTACAATCTTTAGACACTTTGGTCCCTCAAGTTATTTTCATTCAATTTTAGTTCTTTAAGTTACAAACATTAAACACTTTGGTCTCCTATATTACAAGCATTATACACTTATATCATTTTTAATAGTGTCTAACATTGTAGCTTAAGAAATCAAAATGTCTAATTTTTGTAATTTAAGAGACCAAAATGTTTGACGTTTATAACTTAATGGAGGAAAACAAGATAACAATAACTTAAGGGACCAAAATGTCTATTGTTTGTAACTTAAGTGAACAAAATAAAATAAACAAAACTTAAGACACTAAAATGAAACTTAAAATAACTTAAGGAACTAAAATGAAAAAAATTGTATAATAGTTGCTGTAAAAAATAGTAATCATCATGATAAATGAAATATAACTTTTGCAATTCATTTACACTAATTCCTTCATTAAGATGATAAATGAAATGTAACTTTTAGAATTCGTTTACACTAATTCCTTCATTAAGATGAGAATAATTACCACTTCTACAGTTTTTATCAACAAATCCAACAAGACCAAAATTATTTTTATTTCACAAACCAAAACAAGGTTCAAGTGCAATTGAAAAATCAAAGATACTATTCAATACAAAATCAAAACTTAACATAAACAAGAAAATTTATGGGTAGGAGAAGAGTAAAAAAATTGGTATATAAGTGTGTTTGATAGAGAGTAAGAAAGTGCTATGTTTGTGTAAAAGCGCATCACATATAACAAAAAACGCATCACATATAATAAAATCAGATAAAATTAAACTCAAGTGAAACAACAATGAATCCCACCTATTCATTTTAATATTAACTAATATGTGGAGAGTGAAAATGGACTGATGATTGATTTTATTATGTACAAAATATATAAAAAAGAAATTGGTACTCACAGTCACCTACAATCGTGCAAGCGAATTGGGTTTTTGTTGTTTCCTTAGAGCAATACAACTTCTTTTTGTGTGATTTAGAGCACAACTTTTTCTTCTTCTAGTGAATATGAACATATAGGAGGGGTAACAGAAGATGAAATGTTAGAGCTTTGGATTTGATTTTCATTACCGTTTCACACCGTGAAAAAAAAGAAGTACAAAATGATGAATGTTGATCCGTCTCTCCCAATGTTAACAATCGAGCAGATTCAAACGGTGCAAAAAAAATTTCCTCCACCATTCTCTCCTTCATTACCCTTAACCTGTTACCATTGTATTTTGTTTAAGGGTTCCATCAAAATCTCAAAGGCGGGTATTACTAGTGACTGGGCGGGGTATTCAATTTTTTGTTTTTAGTTTACTTTATATTAAAAAAAATCTTTAAAAATATTTTTATAAAAAAATACAATCCGTATAAATTCCGTCTCAATATTTTAGACGCATTTCGGACAACCTTTTTTATTTAACCGATTTTGTACGAAATATATGGGAAATCATCTTGAATATACAAAGGCGTATAATACTCGGACAAATTTTGGACGAATTTGAGACCAAACTTATTTGTAATGGAAAACCATCTCAAGTTTGTTCGAAATGCAAAATTCCATTCCTACAAACTTCAATCCGTTCGAAGATTTCGTCCGAAGATACATGTTTTCTAGTAGTGAGTTAATACACAAATTTAGGATAAGACATAAATAACAAAAATAAAAATAAAGAGATAAGGAAAGATAAAAACACACAAACATTTTTATATAAGTCTACAACAAATTATTGCTACATTTAGTACTCTCCTTAAAGAAAGATTTTGTCCAAATATAGTTAGCTACAAACTTAATATACTAAAAATGAGTATATTAATCATCTCTCTAGATGTTTAGTATCATATGTCAAAGCCACTTCATAATCCTTGTATTATGATCCATCACCAAGAAACCAAGAGTACACTATCAAATCCCTCAAGACTACTGACTTTACTTGACTCTTGAATTTATTTTTCCTTTTTTAAACAATGCCATTACTAGAATGTACTTACAAAGTACCATTACTAACTAATCAAATGAGCTTAATATTCTCTAGAATTTGATTATCACAATACTTGAGCCTTTGAGATTTTGACCAAAGCCACACTTAAAACGATGAATAGTATGAATTTAGGGATGTGATAAGCATTTTGATGCATCTTCCAATATTGTACAATAAACTTTATCTTAGTATAATAAGGTTAAGAGAGTTTGAACAACTATCCATACTATCACATGGGTCATAGTACGATTTTGCAAAGCTTGTCATCACTCGTTGACACATTTTCTCATACACACGATCTTTAGGAATCGTTTGATGATGTTTACGTGCATACTTACAAATAATAATGTAGATAATTGAAGTTCGAAAAGGAAAAGAAAACTTTTCTCTACATGATTAGTCATTTAAAGTTGTCATGCTTTCTCATGGTTACATAAGTTGCACCCACCTTTTTGAATGTAATCCAAAGCTTCTTTTTATCATCTAATAACTTTCGGTTTTAATATTCTAGCTCTTCTCCTTTTATCATTTCGTTCTTCTTAATAAAGATTTTGAATCATTGACACTTTTCATAGACGAAATTTGAGGATACATACATAAGTTTTATAAAATAAATAAATTGTTAGATTTATATCATTGAAGCTTAATTAAGCTTCTAGCTATATTCAAGAGTAATCTCATGTCTAAATACTTTCTTACATTACATAAGTTATTATTTAGCATCTATATTTATATTAGACTTAATTGTAGTTTTGATCATTATATTATTATTAATTCACAGAATTGACCCCCCCTATTTTAAAAGTAGACAACTTTGGTCTCTTCGTCAGATTTTTGAACTAAAAAATGATGATTTGATATATTTTTCATGATGTGAAATACAATTCTATAATATAAAACCATCTGGATGAATTAATTATTCATATGTTATTAATTAAATTAAAAATTTCCAAAATTGAAATCTAAATTTTTACGGTGTTTTATTCCAATTTCATAAGTGTTAATCATTCTATATCGTCATATCATATGTCACATTATTTAAACCATCTCTAATCATAATTTTTTAGTTAAAAAATCAGAGGAAGAGACCAAAATTATCCACTTTTAAAATAAGGGGACCAATTTCGTGAATCAGTAAAAATAGAGAGATTAAAACTGCAATTAAACATTTATATTATAACTTTAAACTATGTATAATGGATATGGTCATATGGTTGAGTTCTTTTCCATTTCTATTCTTCTCGTTCAGTGTTTTAAAACTACTTCATAAGAAGATTTTAAGTCATGACTCAATATTATTGAAGAGTGACTAAACAACAAAAATGAATGTCTTGGAAAACTATATTCTTTAAAAAACTATTTTAACACCAAAATGATTTTTTTTCTCAAAATTAAATTGACACTGTAAAGTGGAATATTTGCTTGCGCACTTTTTCGCTTAAATAATTTCAACTTTCTTTCATAACAAATTGCTATTATCATTCCTTGAAAAAGAAAATAAGTTCGAATAAAAACAAATTAGGAATGAACCAATCACAAACAATTCCAACAAGTTGACCAATTTTTTTAGTGGTTAAAGACCTTTATTCTTGCGCATTACCTCGCTCAATCGAAAGACTGAGCTCTAATACCATTTATGATCATTCCTCCACTAATTTCCTCCCACACCAACAAGCATTTTCTCATCTTCCACTCATGTACACTCACTACACAACAAGTCAACCATAACATTAACACGTTTCTCTTGTAGTAAAGAAAAACTTAATAATGTATCAAAAATCTCTCAACCCCCCTTACCCAAGAATCCTTCCAAACGAAGTATTTACTCTTCCCCTGCAATTCTAAATCAATTATGATATTGGACAGTCCCTTTTCACCCTCCTAGATATCATATATATCGTTCCATCACCTAGACACCATAATAAACTCCCTCCCACCCTACCAAACTCCTCTCTATATTTATTAACCAACACTTTATGCCAAAGTCTATATGACTCCATCTTTAATCTCCATCACCTCTTATAAAAGAAAATTTCTATTTTTTGATGATCTAACAATTCAATTTTAACTAATTTGACTTACTATGACTTAAAAATTCAAATTTTTATTATTCATCGGTTTAATCTAACCTAATTAGATTAACTATGATTTAAAAATTCTAACTTTGATTTTTAACGATGCAATCAAACCTAATCCTAGACCTGAGATCAGAGGGTGCAAATTTTAAACTTTAATTAATAATAATTATAAAATGCATCAATAAAAATAAATAATAAATTATATAATTTTAATATATACTACTATATTTTGTAGTTTATTTTCAACAACAAAATTAATTAATATAATATATATGTTAATTTACAAACAACCTACACATTAAACAATTTTGTTTGGTGGTAAAGTATTTGTAGTTAAAAGTTAAGACATAGATTCAAATATTGTAGGCTTCATTTTTTTTCGATTTAAATTTGATTATTTCAAATGATAGATGGATGTCACAAATGTACCAATGCATTCTAAATTTAAGAATGTATTGAAGAATTTACCTTAAAATAATAGTAAAATATATATATATATATTTTATAAAAACTATGTATAACAATTAAAAAGTTATAATAACTAAATATTATTTACTGAAATGTAGGCAAAATAAAATTTATTTATTTTTTAAATTTTTTATTATTCATAATAGTGAATATTAAATATTTTTACGATGTAAATAGAAGTTAGTATAATATTTATAAATAACGATAAGATATTTTTTTTATTAAATAATTTTTTGTAAAATATAAAAGTCGACAATAAAATGATGTTTTTTATGAATTATTTTCTCCTACTTTGCTTTCCAACAAAGTTTATATTCCCTTTTAAATAAGAAAGTGTTCTGTCCCTCTAACAAAATAAATTGTTTTACTAAAAAAAAATTATATGATTTTCGCAACATCAATGAGCTATTATTATGTTTTCATTATATCCTTAATTACTTATAACTTGCAGCTTTTCAATTCTGGTAGTATCGATTTGTCACACCATTTATAAATGGGGTTAATAAAAGATAATTTTGAAAAGTAAGTCCTAATTTTATAAAATCAGTATGATAAACATTTCTTTTTAATATTTGTATCATAATTTACTAAATTAATTTATATTGTAGGGCATGAGAAATATTTACAATTAGAAGTAAAAAATAATATTTTAAAATACACGAAAAGTTTTATTGGTTGGTGGTCAATAATCTCATGCATCTAATAAGTAATAATTAAATCTAACTGTTACATAGGGAGTGGTAAACCTTTAGACCACACCTAAAGTTAGAGGTGAATAGTGATGACAATTCTTTGAGCCAGATGTTCTTCCTCCTTAGCGTGTTATTAGGATAATAAATTAACAAAATTTTACTTCATATCCAACATTTATACTTTTACCTCCCATTTCTTCTAAAATTTCAGATTTGTCGTCTTTGATTTTTTTTTATAAATTAAATTAATTCTCCGATTATTTAGAAGACTTTTAAAACTTAAAAAATTCAATTTCAATTTTATCAAACACAAATATGTTTTCAACATATTCAAAGTAGAAATTTCTTGGAAGAATTTCAAAAAATAAAAATTAGACTTTAAGTTTTCAAAATATATTTATATTCCAGAAAATATAAATTAAGTTTTTTGGTAGTTGTAAATTTTTTAAGAGTTTCAAAAATATATTTAAGGTTTGATGGTGTGTAATATAATTTTTTGTTTCTTTTTTTCTAGTTTTTTAGAACATGTAAATATTTTTGAAAATTTTGATTTTTGAGTTTTTCAAAATACAAATGTGATAATTTGAATGTTTCAAATCACATTGTGTTATGAAAATTTTAAGTTACGTTTTCATTAATTTTTTAAAATAATTCCATGTTCAGAAAGTCATATTTTTAAGTTTGCCATCAACATTAACTTTTTTTTTTTTAAATTAGAGATAAAAATGATATTTTGATGAAATTATGGGGCATAGATATAATTATTGGGGTATGAATAAAATATTCAGTTTAAAATTTCTCAAGCCCATTAAAGCAACTCAAAGCCTAATAAACATTAAAATATACCTTCGCTTAGATCTAAATATTCTAAAGATCACGACGTATTTGTTTTGATTTCAACCCTCTTTAAAGAGTTTGATCTCATGTGGGGTAAGTTTGATTATTTTTTAAAGAATGTGGGATAAGTTTGTTTGATTTAATTAGTTATGAATTGATAATCATAATAAATTATGAGAAATATTATTACTATAAATTACGATCTTTTTTCTAAATCTATTATAATGAATTGAAATATTCCGTTAACTCCAATGTTAAGTTCATCACTAACAAATAATTGTGTTTTCTCTAAGAAGATATCCGTGGAGACGATCCCATGAAATAAAAGGAGTTTTCAAAAAGTAAATCAGCAAATCCATTAGAAAATGCAACAAACAATAACTTAATAAAGAAATATATTTTCCAGGGGTAACTCCTTGGTCAAAAGAGGGAGGAATTTATTTTCTTCAAATTTAAGTGTTTTTGAGGAGTTGCTTCTCAGATAACCCTTATGAAAAGGAATTTACTTTGATCATTGCAGCACATTGGGACTCTGCGTGTATTTTCAAGGAGCTTGGCTAAGGTTTAGGGGTTACCTCCGTAAAAGTGTTTTTTCTGACCATTATAGTGAGTTGGGACAATGTGGGAATTATTTCTATGAAATACACATACTATACAATATTTCTTTTATCTCATAACCATAACGAATGTCATTTTGACAAAAAAAAATTGTCTAAAAATAAATGTTATTTACAATTTTCAGTGCAACTTTAACGAATTTTCAAAGTATTATTATACTTTGTATTTATAATAGTGAAAAATCTACAAATGGTTACGATGGACAATTTTGTAAAATTCCTTATCTCTTTTTTTAATTATTGCATTTTTTAATATGTGTGCAAAAATTTTAAATGACATTTATTGTGAGATGAAAGAAATATCAAACTTCTAATATTTAACTTTCTTCCAAATTTCTTTCATTTCTTATTCTATACTTATTTCTCTCACAACTATTAAAGGTGTGTTTTATAAGTAATCTATCAACATTGTTGTATACTTGTATACTCATATGGTTATTTAAACTCAACCATAACTGATTTTTTCTTTTAAATTGAATCGTTTCGGGGGTGTGGCTGTTGGCTGATGCAAAAGTGGCAGCTGTTGTGATGACAATGCAATAATATGTGATTGTCCTGTTATTGGAAAGTTAGATTGTGTGACTTATGATCTTATTTTAGTTCTTGAGGTAACTCATAGGAATATAAGCAGTAGAGACCAGTTTGTGGTGCTTGTCACTAATGGAATAAGGAGTTGTGTCCTTTAAATTATGATTGAAATAGATAGTAACATCTTCCTAGGTCAATTTAGGATTAAAAATATTTTTTGGCTTAACAAAATACTTTTTAAATTTAAAATTGGGAGGTCCTCTGAACATCAGCACATGCCCGAGAAAATATTCCAATAAATGTGTGGCACACACACGTCTGACCCCATTTTATATATTAGCACATGTTCTTTAAAAAAAAACCGCGAATTGGTCCGTCCAAATCACATGGTTGTGTACGAAGCAATAATAACAAGTAGAGTTTTATACTTATCCCTCACATGTCTGTTCCCAAACTATATGAAAATATAATTTTATTTTTTTAATTATATATAAAAACTTAAAAAAATTTCACCTCTCACTTTTCACTCGTTCTTTTGAAAATTAGAAAAATCTTAACAATTTTAAATCTTTTTAAACTTCCAAAATCAAAAAGTAAATTTCATTCGAATATTTTAAACTTTAAAAAAATTTCTAATATTGTCATATTGAACTAAAGTGTCATAAATCACATCTTTTAGTTTGTTATAATGGTGTATGTTTTTCTCAAGATAAAAAAATTATTTATATGTCAATTTTTGTTTTAGGGTCTATTTAGGAGGAGAATCGCAACTTACTTTTTCCTTTTATATTAATTTATTTATTACAGTTTTTTTCGAAAATGATTTTTGTAGTTTTTATCATTTTGTTTTAATTTTTTTAAAAAAGAATTTTAAAATTAAAGTTTCAAATGAAAATTTGGTTTAAATAGTTTATTATAAAATATTATTTTAATTATTTCATCTATTTGTTACAACGGGTTTTGGAAAATGAAATTTCAAAAAATGAGTAAAATAAAAAACTATTTTGAAAAGTTATTCATAAAAATCTCTTTTGAGAAATAGCTTTATTAAAAAACTGTGATTTTTGTAATGTTAAAATATCTAATACTGAATATCGAAGTTGTTCAATGTCAATGTTTTTTCTCAATCAATAACAAATGAAAATGAAATAACTTTTACTATTTATAAATAAATTCTCATAAAAATTATATATATTAAGAATATAAAGTTAAAATCAATTTTTTTTTTAAAATCGGAAAACATGCTATAAAATATTTCAAAGAACAAATCCATGAAGTGTGATTGAAATATATACTTAATCTTCTAAAATTCTTCCATCTAAAATCTCCCTTTTAAATAGAAGTTAATAAATATAATATTCTTGATACATTTAACTCTTTCATCAAAGAAGTTAGTTTAGTTTATTTTGAGGAGCTAAATCTATATTTTTAGTTGTAATTTCAAATGATTACTATTTTTGTTTATTGGAAAAATTACAATTATTTTTTTATAATAACAAAAAAATAAAAGTAAAACAAAAGCAATGAATAGGAAAAATTATTTAATCCAAGGAGAATCAAACTATACACCATCGAGATGAATAATGAAAAGGTGTAATAACGCCACTATTTCTTATAATGTATTCGGTTTAAAACTAAATACATTATTTTTTTTTAATCTAATTGTCTCTTATATTTAAAACAAGAGACAATACTTTGATAGGAAGAGTGACATCATTACATTGTGTGGAAGAAACAATAGATCCTTCAAGACAACAATAGCAAGATGACTTTAGATGTTTCTCAATAACACTATTGTTCTTCTACCTTCTATTTCCTTCTTCATTTTCCAATCGCCTTAAAAATTCCCCATTCACACCATACTTCACCTTAAACCCCTCATTCAAACATCTTTCAAGACCACTTCATTTTGAATTACCATAATAATCATTCTCTATAAGAAAATTTGCTCTTACAAGTGTTAACAATGAAAAGAGGAAGAAGAGAGACAACCACTCTAGGGTTTCATAACATAGAATGAACCAAGTTTAAGTTAATAGGGATGACGATGGAATAAGCACATAACTCCAATGAGGATGACGATGGAAATAGAAGACTTTGAAATTGAGTTCCTCAAAAATAACGAAGAATCCGAAGAACTACTGCCCAATGTACTATAGTGGGAGAGACAACAAACTGACTAACAACATGAACAACATAAGCAATGACATGTCTAGTAATCATAAGATACACTAAGCTGCCAACCAAAGTATGATACAAAATGGAATCTGGTAAAGGAACACCATCCGATGGAACATATTTCACATTCAACTCAAGAGGAGTATATGCTGCTCTAGTATCAGAAAGACGAGTCTGGTCAAGAAAGTTGGAAATGTACTTGGATTGAGAAAGAAGGTAGCCTCTAGAAGAGTAGGCAACTTAAATCTAGCGAAGAGTTCTCAAGTCCTTCATCTCAAACTGTTTGGCTAACTGCAATTTTAACTCATTGATTCCACTAACATCATCACCTATAATAATCATATCATCAACATATAGAAAAAGTATAATGCGACCATAAGTGGTGGACCTTATAAACAATGCATAATCATGTTCACTAGAGCGGAAACCAAGAGAAGTGATCACAATAGAGAATTTCTCAAACCAAGCTCGATGAACCTATTTAAGACCATATAGAGCATTTTTTAACTTACATTCTTCCCCCTGATTATGAGAAACCCCTTGTGGAGGGACCATATCGACTTCTTCATGAAGCTCGTCATTTAAAAAAGCATTTTTGACATCCATTTGGGAAATATGCCATTGACCAATAAATGCAACTGCAATAAGAGTACGAATTGTAATCATCTTAGCTACAAGAGCAAAAGTTTCTTCATAATCCATACCATATTGTTGAAAGAATCCATTAGCAACAAGATGTGCTTTGTAGCGATCAACAGACCCATCAGACTTAATTCCCAAGTGTCGGTTTTGTGCAATGCAAAGAGTTCTTCTGCCATAGCTTGCTGCCAAAGAGGATCAAGAACAACCTATTTATAGGAAGAGGGCTCAGACAAACTATGAATAGAGGTTAAAAAATAAGCAAACCAAGGTGAGTAAATGGAATAGACAAAATCAGTTAACTGAGTAGACTTACGTTGTCGACAGGGGTAACGAGGAGGATCAACAATCGCATGAGGTGGTTGGACAGCCGGGGGTACAGGAGGGATGTCATCATGTGGAGTAGTAGTATTTGTCTTACAATTCTCAACATTACAATCACTAGAATCGTTATCATTAGGATCAAACGGATCAATATGGGTTAGTTCAGAACTCTTAGTAATCTGAGAATCAGAGGAAACATAGTAAAAAGGGGTATGCTCAAGAAAAACAACATTACGAGATACATAAAGTTTTCTTGCATGAGGATCATAACAACGATAACCCTTTTGACCATCCCATAACCAAGAAAAACACACATGGTTGAATGAGAAGACAACTTATTGTGCTCTACTTGAGGACGAAAAACAAAACAATTAGAACCAAAGACTTTCAAAAAATAGTAATCAGGGATAGAAGCATATAATTTTTCAAAGGGAGACAAACCTGATATGATAGAGGATGGAATTCTATTAATAGCATGAACTGCTTCTCCCCAAAACTCACTAGGAACCGAAGCAGACAACAAAAGGGAACAATCAATCTCTACAATATGACGGTGTTTCCTTTCACCAACTCTATTTTGTTGAGAAGTATCAGTAAAAGATCTTTGGTGGAAGGTGCCATCATAAGCAAGTAATTCAGAAAATTTATTAGAGATATATTCCCACCTAAATCACAACGAAAGCACTTATAGCAACATTATGTTGAGTTTTGACCATTGCACGAAACATATGATAAATGTAAAAAAATTCAGACCGATTTTTCATAAGATAAACCCAACAATTACGAGTGCAATCATCAATAAACAAAACATAATTTCTAGATCCACCTTTGGTGAGAACCGGTGATGGACTCCAAACATCAGAGTGAACTAAATCAAAAGACGCATATGAAACAGAAACACTTTTACTAAACGGTAAAGCTGGAAATTTAACAAGTTTACAACCACAACAATCTGAGATATCACTGATTTGTAACTTTTCTAAAGCGCTAGTAGAAGCCAAATATTTTAATCTAGAAGTAAAAACATGTCCAAGGCGAGAATGCCATAAAAAAACTAGAAGACAAAGAATTCAAGCGAAAACTAGATAATAAGCCAGCATTGGTTGTTAAGGCTGCATTATCTGGGACTCGTAGGTCATCCATAACATAAAGTCCCCCCTGTCTATGGCTTGTCCCAATTAGTCTCTCGAAATGTAGATCCTATACACAACAAGAAGTTGAAGAAAATATAACTGAATAACCAAAATCACATATTTGACTAACAAAAGTAAGACTCAAAGTAAGATTAAGAATATAATAAACATAAGAAAGAGACAAGTTAGGTGTGGAGACAGAACCAATGCCTGCTAGTGGCATATGAGTGTCATCAACAGTCATAACCGACATAGACGAGACAGGTTTCACAAAGACAAAAGATTTACCATCATATGTCATATGGTGAGATGCTCCAGAATCAAGAATCCATATGGAAGGAGATATACCTGACATACCAGATAAGTTCAAACCTTTAGAAGAGGTGGCAAACATGGCATGTGATTGAGTGGGAATAAGTTTTTGAAGCTGTTATGCAATATTAGATATTTGGAAAGTAGTCTCAAATGAGTATACAAAACCAGAATTAGAGCCAATGATAGGAGAAGCAGAAGCAACAACATTGGATGATGACCCCCTAAAATTCTTCTTATGTGCTCTCCCCAATTTCGGACAATGTTTTCCAATGACCTTTTTCTTTGCAAAATGCACATTCATCATTACCAAGCCCAACCCTCCCTTGAGATTTTCCTTTTTGAACAGGAGCAACAAAAACAGATGGAAGAGTTGAGAGAATTCCCTTATCTGACACACCAAAATGAGTCTTAAGTCTGATTTCTTCTGCCAACAATTCACTAACTACTGATTCAACATTAGGAAGAGGAGAACAATGCAAAATACCCCCACGAAGACCCTCAAAATCATCACGAAGAGGCATTAGAAACCAAACCAAGTGTTGTTCATCTCTTGGGTCGATGTATGCTTTGACAATTTTCAACTCAGGTGACTCCATAAGAGCCAATTGATCCCACATATTAGTCATTGCCGAATAGAATTCCTGAATGGTCATATTGTTCTGCTTAAGAGCTCTAATATTACATTCCAACTGATAACGTTTTGCAAAGTTAGACTAGACATACAAACATTTCAAGTGATCCCAAATCTCTTTAGCAATATCATATTTTGCTAGTTGCACTCTCATAAACAATTCAACAAAATTATTAATCCAAGTAATAATTTTTGAATTACTAACATTCCATGTTTTCGGATCTTTGTGTTTCATCTATTTTATCTGTAGGCTTAACAGAAGTTCCATCAACAAAACCCCAAATATCTTTTTCAATCAAAAAAATTTTCATCACATAACTCCAATAAGAGTAATTTTGTCCATTGAGGTGAACACTAACAGTTTGAAGATAATCATCCTTAGCACCAGCAATAACAAATAATGACAGGAAAATAGACAAACACAATCACTGAGACAAAATAAATTAGGGTAACCTGTCAACAACAGAGTTAGCAAGAACCAAACAGAATCACGCCGAAAATAGAAGAACAGAGCCACGCCAAAAATAGAAAGGCATAATCGCGTCGGAAACGGAGGAAGCAAATCGGTACTGGTTGCAAAACGGTTCAGAAACGGAGGAAACAAATCGGTACCGGCCGCAAAACAGGTCGCACAATTACAGTAGATCCCAAAATCAATCAAAGCTCTTTGATACCATGTTAACAATAAAAAGAGGAAGAAGATAGACAACCACTCTAGGGTTTCATAACATAGAATGAACCAATCTTAAGTTAATAGGGTTACAATGAATATATATATATAAGAGAATATAAATGTCTAAAATACTCTTAGTACTAATATATAATAAAATTATATAATAAGAGACACTTGCATATGTTCCAACATCTTATATTCATTATCAATAAAACAAACAATATTGTTCTCAATTCCACACAGACTAAATTCATTCAAAGAAATCACCATGATAACAACTGTTTTTGTGTATGAACATTTGAAGCATACAATTGTTTTTGTGTATGAACATTTGAAGCATACTTGAATATATTTGGAGGACTCAAGTATAGTCGAATTGCCACTAGTAAGGTTGGTTTTAAAAAAATTTGTGCTATGAGCAAACTAAAAAATGAAGCCTTGTGATAATTAAAATTATTATCTTCTGTGTTTTTTGTTACAAAAATAATAATAATTAATTCCTAATCAACATTCTTTGAAAGAAAAAAAAAAGTTGCAATAGAAATTAAAGTAAGAATATATAATCTATTTTGTGAATATAGTAGATTGGAAAAAATTAAAATTTTAATAATTTCAATTTAGAGTAATGTGTCTCAATAAATATTATTCTATAAATTATACATAAATTATGAAGACAAATAAATGTTATCAAATAATTCAATATCATAAATTTTAATTTTGATTTAATTGTTAAAATATCTTTAATAATTTTTAATTTTTTAAATATAATTTTATCATCAAGATCGTAAAAATTATCCTTAAGTTTCAAAATGTTTACTTTTATTAAAAAAGATTACAAATTATTACTTTTAAAAAGTATCATCAATTATTGTTAACATTTTTAATAATTTTTAAGCATTGCCTAATAAACCATTTATAAATGGAGTCATAGATCTATGAAGAAAAAACTTATATTTGATGGTCCTGTTTTGGTCAGGGACAACAACCATTCACCGACACCTGAAAACACAAAGCCCAACAAAACAACACCTTTCATTCATTTCCCTAAGGGTAGTAACGTCATTCCCTAAAATTTAATTATTTTGCTATTACAAAGCACTTTATTAAGACGATGGGAAAATGGAAAACGAGCAAACTATAAAAAGGAAATAGCACACAAAACACACAAACACCAACTTTTCCGCTGCAAAATTGTCATCCTCTAAAAATCTATATTTCTCAGGTGGTGTTCTCTTCTTCCTCCATAGCAGATAGCACCCCCTGAGATAAATTCACTTTCATTTCAATTCTAATTCCATTTGCATTTGCATTTCATTTTTCGTTTTGATTTTCATTATCGCCTTTCAATGGCTTCCGATCCCTCCACCGATAAGAATATCGTCTTCAAAAAACTCAAGACGAAGTCTGAAAATAAGGTTATTCCTCCTTTATAATTTTAATTTTGAATTTCGTGCATCTTTCATGTTTGATCTCGCTCTCTGTGATTTGAAAATTTTGTTCGCATTCTCTGATTTACGAGATCAGGTTTTAGATCCGTGATTGTGATTTGTGTGCGTGCGTGTGTTTGATTTCTGAATTTTTTATGCTTTTTTTGTTTTGTTTCAGATATGTTTTGATTGCAATGCGAAGAATCCAACCTGGGCATCTGTTACATATGGGATCTTCCTATGCATTGATTGCTCTGCCGTTCATCGAAGTCTCGGCGTTCACATCAGCTTCGTGAGGCAAGTTATATTATAATTCTATGCTGAAAGTGTCTGTATGAGTCTGTGATTTGGTCGTGCATTGGTGAGATTTTGATGTGCGTGGTTTTAGAGCAAATGCATTGTTTGTTATGTTGTGTGAGTAGTGATTTTCTTGAATCAAATGGATAAAATTTGAATTGTTAATGAGATTGGACTATGAAGTTTTGCATCTAATACGTAGTTTTAGTTTGAAATAGGGTAAAATGATTTTGTGGTAAGGAAGCAGTATAGAATAAACAACGCTGGTATTGGACTTCTATAGTGCATTAATTTTGGATTGTGAATGTAGATTTGGTTTTCAATTTTTTGTGGCAGGTTTTGAATTTGATTGGAAATCAGAATAACTGGGATTTCTATTTGATTTGGAAATATCGTTTTTTTTTTTGTATGGGCTGGGGGTGGGTGGGTTTTGGGAAGGAGTTGTTTGTCTCATCTGGATCATTTAGAAAAAGTTAAGGTGGGACCAATGTGTTATCCATTGTTTGCATGGCATTTTGTGATAATAAAGCTTGAGAAAGTATTGTTCTTGTTTCTATTAGCCTTCTGTTTTTCTCGTTGTGTTACACGAATAGATCGACATTATATTAGAATCAGGATTGTAAGGATGATTGATTATATAAAGTCACATTGCTGTACTTCTTGAGTTTCCATGTGGTATGAGGACTTATAGCAGAGGAATAGAATAGATAATTGAAAATATTAGCAACTAGTTTATATCTATGAAAGTGAAAGTGGTGTTTTAAGAGAACTCACTTGACTAAGTGGTTTTATTGTCCCTGCAAACCAGCATTTTTGTTAATATGAGTATATTTAATATGAGTATATGACTGGAAAATTTTGAGCAGGATCATTTGCTTATTAAATTTTTCTAGGCTGATAAGTGTAACTTGTTGATCTAGATTCTAGAGAGATTTGACAGGCCTCATTTTATCTCGACCAATTAAAGCATTTCACTCTGTCTACGTCTTTGTTTTATGCTTGGTTATTTTACGAATTGCAATACAATCAATAGATAGGAAGTGTTAGAATAGAAGGAAGAAAAGACTGACACCTAAACGCCTTTTGTTATGTAGATCTACCAACTTAGACTCATGGACTCCTGAGCAACTAAAAATAATGATCTTTGGAGGAAACAATCGTGCACAGACTTTCTTTAAGCAACATGGTTGGACCGATGGTGGTAAAATAGAAGCAAAGTATACATCTAGAGCTGCAGAATTGTACAGGCAAATTCTTTCAAAGGAAGTAGCTAAAAGTATGGCCGAGGAGGTATGCTTGCCTTCATCACCTGTTGCTTCTCAGTCTGCTAATGGACTTCCTGATATCAGGACCAATGAGGCTCTGAAAGAAAACACTTCGGAGAAGGCAGAAAAGCCTGAGAGCACTTCTTCACCTAGAGCCTCGCACACAGTAGTATCAAATAATTTGAAGAAGCCTATTGGAGGTAAAAAGCCTGGGAAGAGTGGGGGACTTGGTGCACGTAAGCTCAATAAAAAGGTAAGCAAATAGTTAAGCCCAGTAGAAAGGTATACAAATTGTTATCTTTGTTTGTATGCTGTATACTGGAACTGCCTGTTGGGTTATCATTGTCTTTTTCTCTATTTTAATTTTGATGATTGGAATTGTTGACAAATTATCCTTGTAAAATGCAGCCAAGTGAGTCTCTCTATGAGCAGAAGCCTGAAGAACCACCTGCACCGGCGGTTCCATCCACGACAAACAACAACTTGTCTGCCAAGCCTTCTCTGACATCTCGTTTTGAGTATGTAGATAATGTTCAATCACCTGAATTGAACTCTGGAGGTTCAAATGTATTCAATCACGTTTCTGCACCAAAGTCATCAAGCTTCTTTGCAGACTTTGGAATGGATAGTGGTTTCCCTAAGAAATTTGGGTCAAGCTCCTCAAAAGTGCAAGTAAGCCCTATGCGGCAACCTCTGCCCCTGTAAAGTGTAACTTCTACTGCATGTGGTCAGCTTATGCAATTTTAGTTATATATGTTCATGTTCAAAATTTGATATTAAGTCATGTCCAGTTCAAAGTTTTAAGGAGATACAGATCCATCATGCAAAACATGGTGGAAAATGCTGGCATCAAAGTGTATATAAAATGAAGAATTACTGGCTTAAACTTATTTTAATCTTTTAGCTTCTTTTTTTTCCGAAAAATTGTGGATCCCTAAATTTTAATGTGACATTAACATAACCTCCCCAATTTTTTTTTTACTGTTGTGCCAATTTAATGTCAAAAACTAGAAGACGTGTTTTGGTTATGTTGGCTGAGAACACCTTGATTGCATGTGCAGAGGTTGGGTGCTATAACAATATCATCCCATGGTCTTAAATGGACCATACAATAGTCTTAACATGAAATCATTGAAAAGTACTAGGAATGAAACAAACTTAATTAAGATTAAAGTTGCCAGCTCTACAAGATAAAACAGACAGAACTGTATCTGAATAAAGATAAAACAGACAGAACTGTTTTGATTTGCTTGTTTCAATAGTATTTAGTAAATAAGCCATGTTACAGTCATGCTGAAAGGTGTTGATTATCTGCAGACAGTTTTTTATTGTTGCTACCAATGTTCATCTTATTAAATAAGCCATGTTACAGTCGTGCCTTCTTCATTTTTGTTTTGTTTTTTGGGCACACATTTATTTTTTGTTTTGTCTTGTATAAGATTGAGGAATCTGATGAAGCAAGAAAGAAGTTCTCAAATGCTAAATCTATTTCGTCATCTCAATTTTTTGGAGACCAGAACAAGGCGGGAGATGCTGATACTCGAGCTACTTTGTCAAAGTTTTCAGTACGTGCCCTCTCTTATAGTAACCTACTGCATCATATAGTGTGAAAATACATTTGTGTCAAACCTGGATGATCAGTCCCCTCTTATGGGACTATATTGGATTGCTTCTCTGAAATCACATTCTTTTAATGGCTGGAACTTATATTAAAGAGCAAACCCCTAAAGTCATCTTTTGGACACATTAGTTCTGAATGCAAAAATCTTTTCCTAGTCTCTATGCAATCTAAAGTATCGGTTGTATTAGTTTTTAAGAACCAGACACAATAATCTCTTAAAAGGACTAACTTAATTGGCATTTGTGGTTCTATGAATAGAGGAGAGGGGGGTGGGTGGTTTGCATTATCAAGGACTATTGTATCTGGCACCAATGTCCATGATTATGAGTTTATGACATTGGAATACTATTATTATGATAAACAACAGACACCCTGGAGTTATTTTCTGAACATCTTATGGAAACTCATTCCCAGTACTTATTTTAAAATGGTCTCATAAATTAGCTAACCTACTATTGTTTGTTACTTATATGGGTAGTGATGGACACATGAAATTTGTTCTGTTCTAGTGTTAGAATTTTTTTTCCATCTTTGAATAAGAATTCTCTTAAATTTTGAGATTCAGAATAGGCCAGTGTTTGTTGAGTGAGATGAGGGCGAGAAAGGAGAAGTTCCAATTTCTGTAAATTGATTTTGGGAAGCAAAAAGAAAGGTGAATCTATAGGAAATATTCGTCCATTTGGTTGTTCTAAGAAACCTGAAAAATAGGAGACAACTATTATGTTTATCTGTTAACTCTTTTACTGGGACATTACAAGCTTCTTCTACTCATGCATGGGTGAAATGGTGCGAATTACATGATATAGCTATTTAGCACACTTTGAGCAGTTCAGTGAGTGATTTAACTGTTACATACAACTGGAAATGGATGAAACCCTCAATACTGTGGTAAAAAGGGTATTAATTCCCATTTTATGATATCAAAAGGAGCATGCTTTATGGGGGATGGTGTTAGTGTTGATGCTTGACTGTGTTTATTCTCTTGTTATTTCAGAGTTCAACTGCCATATCCAGTGCTGATCTTTTTGGTGACTCTGGAGATTCCTCCATTGATCTTGCTGCTAGCGATCTCATCAATCGATTATCTTTTCAGGTATATTCTTTACATTATTTATATATTCATGTTGTTCTTCTCTTGAACTACGAAATGATAATTAAGTTCGCAGTTTTAGTTCCTGAAATTGATGTCTGATGGGATGCTTTGCCTCTTGCAGGCACAACAGGATATCTCCTCCCTTAAGAACATTGCAGGAGAGACTGGGAAAAAGTTCTCCTCCTTTGCATCCTCCTTGATGACAGATCTTCAAGATCGAATTCTCTGAAGTTGTATGTTCTGTATTTAAGAGAATCCTTTGAATTTTTTTCCCATACCAGCCTATTGTGTTTCTAATGTGATAGAAGGGTATACAATTCTTTGTGAAACAAAAAAAATAATATACTATAAATTTCAATCTTGTGATATAGGGCGGTGTTTTTGTTTTGTCTCATGTAATTTTTTTAGGGTGCTATTATGTTTTACTTACGGTATTAAACTTGTAGTTCTTGACGCTCAGTGCATATATTTTACGGAACAGGCGAATAATTGTAATGAAATTGTGTTTCATTTAAGCAAGCACACCTTTGAAATAGTAGTGGCAAAGAACACTTTTTATGTGTTAAGATATTTATAGTTGTATTTTATGTTTACTTATTTTGTTGTTTATATTTTTATATCAATTGCGATAGAAATATTACAATTGGTAGATAAATTATACCATTTTATATCATCAAAACATGAAGCACGTCTAACTTTAATAATTTTTAATGGCACAAGTTTAGGTGAGGTATTAATCCTAAACTGTCCATCAAATAAGGTTTTCATCAAGAAAAGGTGAGGCTGTTGGAACTGAAATGATATGTTTTTTGGGTCATAATTGAAATGAATGATACATCGCGTAACCCAAAATATTGATGATAACAAATATTGCACTTAAATGAAAATTTAGGCTCTAAAGTATTGGGGAAATGGGGAATACAACTACGTTCAAAAGCTCAAATTACTATATTTGAAACATGATAGGCTCAAAGGTTTAGTATTAAGGCTAGGATCAATAGATGGTCACGTCTTAAGACAGATTTATTTCCTTGATTTGAAGTTTGTGCGTTAGCTAATTTGTTTGGAGGATTTTTGTTTTGTTCGATGCTCAAGGAATATTCATTTTCATAATGTTTATTGATGGAAGTACTCAAAGTGTTTATCAGAGATTTCATCCTATCATTTGTTTGTCTTATCAACTAAAGAATGTTACAAATTCTGAAGACTTTTACGTACTTAGATAAAGTAGAAAGAACTTTAGCAACATTATTCACAAGAAAAGTGAAACAAAGACAACTATGATAGAAAACATGACGAATTTCTATAAGAATGGCTTTGCTTATCTACAATGTATATTTAATTGTATTTACACAAATACACTATTGGGTTGGTCTGTAACACCCTAATCTCTATAGTTGTGCCTGTAAGAGTCATTTGTGGAGTTATACTAATCCAATCGTGTTTATCTGTACTCCTTTAGAAAGCTAAGAATACAACCTATAACTTTGATGCTTAGGATAAAGTGGTTCAACTTTATATCTTTAATGGCTAATCTAGTGATGAATAGATTATCTATACCTTATTCTTTCAGCCTGACCGGTGATAAGTGTTTTGACAATATATTGAGCTACAACTGTCCTTTTGAGATGAAACTAAAATCATTAGTTAAATAACATCTATAGTTACATTTCTTATGAAGACTACTAAGACTAATTTGTCCATATAATTTTGTTCGTGAATTGATTGTGAAAATTGTGAATCGATTGAGGCTATTTGAAAATCAATTTTTGGAGAAATTTGGACCAGTGAATAGGTTCAAGAATTTAATGAATTTGACTCAAACTCAATTTGAAACTTTGATCCTCTCATGAATAAGTTTAATTGATTTACAAACATGTTAAATGGATTTTTTCAAGTTTTTATTTATAATTTTCACATTTTTAGTTTATCCAACAAGACTCAACTTATATGAGTGATGAGTCGTCTTAAGATCAAATTAAAGAATATTTTATTCTCTATGGAGATTTTTAAAGCTCTCGATTATGATATGTTTCACCCCCACTTCTTTAAAAATAATGTGAAATACTTGGCCCTTCTATTTTTACTTTTACAAATAAGGTATTCATAAATCATGTTAAAATGTATTCATTAATCAATGGTTACCTGCACATTTGAACATATATCATAGATTATTGAAGTTTTAATAACTTCTCCGTGTTTGGTTAGTTTCATTGTTAAATGCATTATAATGCTTTCATTTCTTTGCACTAACAATTTTGTTGTATCAACTAATACTTCTTTTTATCAGAAGATAAAGTTCAGTAGTAGCATACTGACTCTTATCACTGATTAACTCATTCTGTCTTATTGAAGCAAAAGAGTTTTGTCCAGTTAGTTATTATAGAGTTTCAAGAACCACAATCAGAAAATAGAATAAAGTTAAGATAATTTTCAAAACATATTTAAGCAGATCTTTGAGAAAGAGACATATAAGGGAGTTTTAATATGTAGTTAATTTAATCACGTGATGAAGTATTTTCTTAGATAATTTTAATCTAAGATAATATCTCTCATATAGATATGACTTTGAGATGTTTAATCTCATTCAAATAATACAATAAAAATCATTATGATTTCTATTTTTCTCTTTGAGCATTCATTTATCTCAATACAAAGATATTGTTTTACTACTCAAAATTTCATTGAAAATGGATTACATAAAACAAACTTTAACACAAATACTCACACTTTTAAAAAGATGCTATAAAAAAACTTTTTCAAGACATTGGTAAGGAGATAAAATTGTCATATGAGAAATAGATAATCTGCTAATGTGTTATATCTATTTTTTAGATAGCAATTACAATCTTCAAGAATCAGTTTTTGTCAATCCAAGTTTTGAAAAAAATTTAAAACAAAAATTTCACCAAAAAAAAGGATATAGAATTGATCCAAAAAGATACACTAATTCCAACCACTTCACAAGTATTTTCAGCAGTAAAGAATCTTTACTCTTACACGGTAAAATGCTCAATCAAGAGACCGAGTTCTGATACCAATTGAAGGTACTAAAAAATACAAGAAATGAGGGGTTTGAATTGTGTTTCTCCATTTCTGAAATGAGGGGTTTATATCTATTTTTCAGATAGCAATTACAATCTTCAAGAATCAGTTTTTGTCAATCCAAGTTTTGAAAAAAATTTAAAACAAAAATTTCACGAAAAAAAAAGGATATAGAATTGATCCAAAAAGATACACTAATTCCAACCATTTCACAAGTATTTTCAGCAGTAAAGAATCTTTACTCTTACACGGTAAAATGCTCAATCAAGAGACCGAGTTCTGATACCAATTGAAGGTACTAAAAAACACAAGAAATGAGGGGTTTGAATTGTGTTTCTCCATTTCTGAAAATTAGTTTAATTGCTTAACAAAAAATATGTTTTTTTATCAAATCATTCAACTTACGATTATAAAACAGGTTTAGTGAAAATAAATTTGAATCATAAATAACTTTTATTAGAATAATAGAGAGAGAGAGAGAGGACACAAGAATTTTTATTCTAATTCAAACAACTTGTTGTTGCATCTAGTCATTCCTTTATAGAGAGATTTTGCCTCAGCATAATTAAGGATTTAATCCATTATTATAGCATACAAGTAGTATTTACTCTGCTTCTTCAAACTTTGAGTATTCTTCCTTGACCTCTCCAGGTTATCATCATTGGAACCCTTCTCAACTTTCTAGCAGCCTGTCGTTGAGGTTCATGGGTATAGTTATACATCTTCAAGTACTTTGTATGGATAAAAAAGTTGTTGCCACTATCAAGTTGATTTACATCAATTTCAGTTTGTGTCTGAATTGACACAAAATTTGTTTCTATGATTCTAACTCTCATTGAGAGAATATTACATTTGAAATCCTAAATCAATTCAAGTGTATCAAACAACTTGATTTATTTACATCAATTCTAATAACTCTTTACTGAGAAAATTTTTCATTCATTCTTTTTTTCTTTTGATGTGTTCTAGTATTTTACATAAATTCTTCTTAACACATTGTCTTTTCATTCTCTCAGCCATTTGTTTCATATTGATCGCTTTCTACTTAAATATAGAGAAATGTATCCATTGAGAATGTTATCGTTGGAGATCTTAAATCAACATTTAAGGCAAATCAACTTTTAAGACATATCCAAATATATCTCCATAATGTATTAAGTGTATCTTCTACTAAGAAGATACAACTTAGAGGATGTGACTATCAAAGGATATCATGTGTTTCTTCAGTTAGAGGATATGTCTATCCTTGACGAACAAAGAATTTTAGAATGTTGACTTTTTATCAGATCATTGACTGTCTCAAGGTGTTGACTTGAAACTTGACCAAACGATCAACTAGTTTACTAGAATTATCAGACGTAGAGTCATCAGAGTGAGCTTGTAATCATATTCGTTAAAGGTGCGTCGAGTTGTGTTTATCAGAGTCAGACATAGCTTCAACATATCTTCTAGAGTCATTGTGAACTTGTTTAATAGATTATTTTTCTTTGCTCGTCAAATGATCTAACTTGTAATAGAAGATTAACTTTATTAGAGGGTTCATTTAAAGCATTTTTCTTTTGGTCTTTCAGTCAGAGGATCAACACGAGTTTTTAGTCATAAGCAGATAATCATTGTAGCGTTCTTTTCCTTTGTCTTTAGAGGAGCAATCATTCACTTGTATTTCCTTTGTTTTCAACGTTTTGACTCGAAATGAAGATTCTCATATGCTTAGTGTAATACTTCTTATTGCTTATATTATGACTTACTCTATTAGTAAACATAATTACTTATTTATTAAGTGATAATATTTTGTGTTATAAACACTTAGATTATCATCTCTGACTTACTCATAATCTATGCTACCTTACAATAGATAATCATTAATATACTTTTCTATCTTCTAACTTAATCTACACACTTAACAAATATAGTTAAGAGATAGTTGTTATTGTTGTTTGTTTTGTTATGATCAAAATATCAACTGGAGGATTTTAGCTAAAACCAATTTTTCAATAACATCTATCTCTAATAGGCTCAAATATATTATCCCTAAAATCACTTTCCCAAATCAAAGTAGTTTTATTGCAGGGAAAAGTACAATTGATAACACAATTATTCTTTAACATGTCATTCATTCCATGCAGTCTATGAAAGGTCAAACAGGTTTTACGATAATGAAGCTTGATAAAGCTAATGCTTATGATAAAGTAGAATGGTGTTTTCATTGAGGATTGCCTTGGTCACCCTCTTCTTCCCATGCATTTAATTAATATTATTATGACATGTATCTCATTTTCTAGGATGAATATTAACTGGAAAGGCATATCCTATGAAGAGTTTACTCCTACAGTAGGGCTTAGGCAAGGAACTCTATTATGTCCTTATCTTTTTGTCATTGCAATAGGATGTCTTAGGCGTTGTATCTTGGGTGCAACTCAAAATAATTCTTGGAAGTCTATCAAGTTCGGTCGAGATGGGCCTTCAGTCTCTCACATGATGTTTATTGATGATATTATTCTTATAGTTGAGGCTTTCATTGATCAAACAACTACAATCAATGATATCCTTACTACTTTTTGTTCCCACTCAAGAAAGCAGGTTAGCCCATCTAAGTCTAAAAGGTTTCTTTTCAAGTAATTTTGTGCAATCCATTGATGCTACAAAAGATCTTGAGGAGTGTCTTGGTATCCCTATTATCAGTAGTAAAAAGAGAAGTCTACTTATGCGTTTATTATTGGTATAGTTAAGAACAAACTTTCTAGTTAGAAAGCTTCATCTTTGTCAATGGTCGACTGAGTCACTTAAGCTCAAAGTTGCATTATGAGTTTTCCCACTTATTGGATGCAATCCACTATTATCCCTATCTCAGTGTGTGACGAGGTTTGGAGACTTTGTAGAAAATTTATTTGGTGCTCTACTACAAACAGTAAGAAATGTCCCGTTGTTTCTTGGTCTACTATTTCCACACCGAAAGAAGAGAATGGCATTGAGTGTCGTAGTCTGAGAATGGTTAATGTTAACTATATGATGAAGCTAGGATGGAATATGATCATTAACCAAGACTCACTTTGGGTTTAGATTATTTGGAACAAGTATAATTGGGCAATTTGACTATGCTGAATATTCAATGTGGTGTCAATGTCTCTAATATTTGGAGAGAAATTTCAAAGTATTGACCCAAAATAGGCAATGATTTTTCTTGGATTATTAGAAATAGTCGGTCAATTAGAGTTTGGCTTGATGACTAGTCCTTAGAGTTGGTAAATTATGCTATAATGTTATAGTCATTCCTCCCTATGCTATGAACTTTAATTTTATTGTATTATGCTAGTGAAAATCGTTGGAATTGGCCTGTTACGAAACAAGTTATTCCTACTAATATTCGCACAAATATTGATTGTCTCAAGTATCCTCTTGTAGG
>NC_021166.2:21595642-21608533 GCF_000331145.2 Cicer arietinum
AAAGATGATTTTCCTATATGAAAATCTTCAAATGACAGTTTCTTTATTAAAAAAATATGTCTCCCAAGCTCTAACAACAAAGGAATTTACCCCTGTTGAGCCTCCTAATTTTAACATCGTGTGGAAATGAATTGGCCTTCTTAGAATTCACATTTTTCTTTGGAATCTTTCCCATGAAAAACTTCTAACTAATATTGAAAGAAATCGTTGTGGGATGTCGGATAGTGATGTTTGCATCAGGTAGTCAAAGCTCTAAAAACCATAATGCACATTCTTATAGATTGTGATTCGACAAATAGTATGTGGAATACATTTATAACAATGAATGATGAACTTTATAACTTATGTGGAATAGTTTGCATCGACGTTTTCTTTTGTAATCTTGGTCAAGATGCCTCTATTTTGGCTAAACTTTAGGGGTCTGGTTTATGGTCTCAAATTGGCTAGTAATTTGGGTTTGACTACTATTTTGGTGGAAATGAAATCTCTAACTAGAGTCAACATGGTTTGTTCTTAGAAATGGGTAACCTTTATCTTATGTCTTCTTCATGAAACCATTTATCTGTCAATCATGTCTACTAGAAGGCTAATAGGTGTGTAGATAGGATTACTAACCTTAATCTTGGTGGATATATTAGTATAGTTGATACTCTTACCCCCTCCTAGTTTATTGTTTTTTCTTGATGAAAATTGTGATGGATGTCTTTTCTTAGTGTTGTTCTCAGCTTTTTTTTTTTTTTATTTTTCCTTCTATGAAAAAGACTTGATTTGAATGTATGCCTTTTGTGGAATGAGAATGATGAATATGCTTCAAGTCCTAAATGTAACATTTTGATAAGATTTTGATAAGTAATATTTCATCTGTTTCATAATGAATATTACAATAGCAAAAATAATTGTACCAAATCATATTGAAGTGGTTGATTTAACCGTTGAGAATAAGTCAATTCACTAATTGGTTCAACTTCATTTGATTTTAGTTTAATTGAACCATATCAAATAATATGAAACTAGATTGTACCAACTAAATAATAATTGGTTCAAACAATTTATTATTTTGGCTTTCTTGTCCCTTTTTATTAGACTCTCTCCAAATTACAAGATATATTAACAATACTTTCACAAAAATACTCTTAATTAAATGAAGAGAATTAGAAGACTAACTAATTTTTTCTCTTAATAAATGAAAGATAATTTTAGAAAGAGAATAATATCATTGAAAAATTTAATGTAAAATAATCTTTCTTAATTCTTGTACATTGGTCAAAAGAGTCTTTACATATAGGGACATATGTAGTATCACATACGGATTCAAACAAGTTAAAATGTCACCTCATAATTTTTGTTCAGTTTAGTTATAGTGATTTGACATTGATATGAAATCTAAGTTGAAAAAGACATAATCATTTAATGTGCTATGTATTAGTCCCTAAAGATACTTGTTAAGAAAATAAAAACAAAAGTTTTAAGTAGGAAAAATCACTTTTTAAGATTTTAGAGCATTAATGCATAAGTTCTCAAATTATATATTTTTTTGAAAAATGCTAATAACACACTCTTTAACACATAATTATCAACATACCCTATTTTATTGGTTAAAATTCACATAAATCCCACCAAATTCATTTGAAACCTACATGATTTAGAGGGATCAATGTGAATTTTATCCAATTATAGATATTGTGTTAAAAATATGTGTTCACGAATGTGTTAGTAACACTTATCATATTTTTTTGGATTTCCTAACAAGTTATTTGTTAGCCTTTCCCGTTTTGAATGCAAGAGATATGCTTGTTAGAACTCAATTATAAGAAATCAAAATACTTTTACAATAATTAGTTATAGTAGTTTAAATTCATTTTTTCTTTATTTCATATATATTGATCATCTAACATTAATGAATTAATTTTATGATATTTTATAATAATTACCAAAATATAGATATATTAATTATATTTACTTTTATATTTGAGTTTAACGACGTTTGCTTCAATTGAAAGTAATTCTATTTGAATCGTATCCATATAAAATATGTATCTCTTTTTAGAGTTGGATTATTTTATTTTAGACTAGTATAGTCAGATTACTCGATGTCAAAATATTGGAATGTTGTTGTTGTCGGTTGTCTCAATTATGTGATCACTATTATTATTATTATTATTATTATTATTATTATTATTATTATTATTATTATTATTATTTATTAAATTTTATTGAAATTATTGTTATTATTAAGTACAACTAAATTTTAATAGTGAGTTTTTTTTTTGAACTTACAATAATGAATAAGTTAGTCTACCCATCTAGCACAAGTAGGGGTAATAATAGGTCAGACCATGTAAGACTTTAAAAGACCTATGATTAACTTTTTATACCTAAGTCTGGTCGTACCATGTAAGACTTTAAAAGACCTATGATTAACTTTTTAGGCCTAAGTCTGGTCTACGACTTATCATAGACTTTTTTTCCGGCTTGACTTAACATTTTTAAAAGTCTGGTTTGACATGAAAGTATATTTGAAAACCTTATTCACATTAAAATATTTAAATGTTATATTTTATATATTTTTTTAAATAAGCTAAACTACGCCTTTATATAAAAGAGAAACTAATAAAATTATAATCAAATCTAATAAAATAATAATTAACAATCTGCAGTGCAACAACCTTCCAAGAAAACAAAAAAACAAAATGACTTCATAATTAGTTCCTATACATATATCAAACTACATTCTCTATCTATATCAATTTACATGATGTTGTACGATCATATCTACATATCTATATCAATGTACCTCCACATAATCTCATCATATATTTTTTTTATTCTAATCATATAAAGAGATTATGTTGTTTTATATTCCTTCGTCACAAACTAGATTTAATTATTAGTTAGATTTGTGGTTTTTTTTTAATAACCCATTTTTTTTTTATAAAAAATTACTAGTATATTTTCTTTTGAAACTTTATACTAAATTATCTCATATTTGCAACTATATATTAAACTATATCATTTTTTGACATAATTAGAAGTTGTCATTTGCAAATGTGATTTTTTAATGAAGTTCAAGTCTATAATGACGATTTATTTAAGAATTATTTTTATTTTTCAATTTTTT
This sequence comes from Cicer arietinum, assembly GCF_000331145.2. NCBI lineage: Eukaryota > Viridiplantae > Streptophyta > Magnoliopsida > Fabales > Fabaceae > Cicer > Cicer arietinum. The sequence continues at coordinate 21,598,761 of NC_021166.2, forward strand.
GGATATATATATATATAATTAATATAATTTATTAAAATTCATTCATAAAAAATAATACAAATTTTACAAAAACATCAGACATCATTAGCTTTTGATCGAGTATACATAGATGATTGCATGTACATGATTAAATATGAAGTTGATAATTCTAACCCTCTCCAAATCATGTGATTCGATCGAAATTGTTATTCTTTCGTGGTGCATGAAATAGTAAACCTAATAGAGGTGCAACCAATTGATCATTTCAAAGTCAACTTAAAAAAAAATGATGTGATTGTGAAAAGTTTGAGGCTATATACGTGTCTTATTCACGTGTCAAACCTTCATGTTCTTACTCGTCAAAACTATTTAATGCATTTGTATGACGTATACAAGATTGTTAATGTATTCAACATCTACAAAGAGTTTTCACTTATATCCAATGAAGGATATTGGTCCACATGTGAATGTGAAACACTGTATTACAAACTTGAAATGCAGAAAATTAAAAAATATCGTCTAAATAGTATCCGTAATAGAACTGAAATGAACGTTAGAGAAAAAATATAAAATAAAATACAAATTATATTGATTAATTGATCATATTCAAAAACATTATCTAAATGTTAAGAATAACTCTAGTCAATCTGCATTATTTTTATAAAATTTGTATTCTTGATTTTATGAATGAATTATATTAGTTGTATATTATTTTCTGTTAACTTAAAACAATTTGAATGTAAAAAGTCTCTTTTTTTTTTTTTTTTAAAGATAACTTATTTGTTTAAATTTTTTTTAAAGAAATTGTGGTTATAAACTTGAGTTTGATTAAAAAAATTAATTTGATATATAGTTCTGAAAAATAATTATAGTTTTTTAAAATTTTGAGTTATTAAATGAAAACCTTAAATTTGTCGTAGAAAGTCCGGTCCATTTCACTAAATTTAAGTTTTGTTGGTAAAAGAGAACACGAAATAAAAAAGTATTTTTTTTTATTATAAAAGAAATAATAAAAAAAGTCCCACAGAGTTACAAAATTTGGAAGCTAACAATTAACATAATGGACTAAGGACGAAAATAAAGAGTTATTTATTATTCATATATTATTGTGAGATAAAAAACAAAAGTATTGCGTTTCAAGTGCAAATTGCTCAGGAGGTGCTGTTCTCCTCTTCCCCCAACAAGCACCCCTGAGAATCCCTTTCAAAACCCTTTTTATTTTGTAAAGAATCAAATCATCATACTTATCTAAAAGCTAAATCAATTCCGATTCCAATTCTACTTTCTATATATTTTTCATCACCGTTTTGTTTTTCACTCTCTTCTTTCAATGGCTTCCGATAGCTTCACTGACAAGACCACCGTTTTCAAAAAGCTCCAGTCCAAGTCCGAAAACAAGGTTTTTTCTTCTTTCTTATTTTTTTTTTTCATTTGAATTTGTATTTTGAATTTTCATGCTTCTTTGATTTCAGTTTTTCTATTTTGTCCTTTGATTCTCGAGATTGGGTTTCAGATCTGCGATATCTGTGTGTGCGTGCGTTTGATTTTTGAAGTTTTGATGGTTTTTGTTTCAGTCGTGTTTCGATTGCAATGCGAAGAACCCTAACTGGGCGTCTGTTACGTATGGGATCTTCCTTTGCATTGATTGCTCTGCCGTTCATCGAAGTCTCGGCGTTCACATCAGCTTTGTGAGGTAAGTTGTTGCTTGATTTCTATTTAGCACCAATACTTTAGATCGAAAGTATTTTCCTTGTTTGTCAGTGTCGTGTCTGAGTTGGTGGTTCTTAGCTTGGTTTTCTTAAATGTTGAATTTGGTTTCTGATTTTCTAAACTCCAAGTGTGCGTATCAGTTTGCAATTTTATTGTGTAGCTGATTGCATAATGGTAGTGTTGTTTTGTGCGATGGTGATGTCTGAATATTCACGTGGATTAATTTAGAGTGATGCATTATTATGCTGCTCTGTTTGATTAGTAATTTTCCCAAATCAAATGGTTAAAAGTGAAAACATGAATAGTATATGAACTCATATTGGGGTTTTCCCCCCCTCTTATTTGTGTAGTTGAAATCATTCTACTTTGAAAAGAGTAGAATGATAATATGCTTGAGAGGCAGTGTATTTATAGAGCACAGGGTTAGACATATTTTTTCTTTTCCTAGCAGGTTGGAATGCTGGTATTATTATTGTTTCTGATAGCCTTTTATTATCTCCCTTGAGCTTCTTTGAGTCAAGAGGAGTGTTTGGAATTGGAAGATGATTGATGATATTAATTATGAAGCCATTTCCTTGTCCTTTTTGAGTTGCAATGTGTGATAGGGATTTGGCATTGAGAAACTGATTAACTTATTGAAAATAGATGAAACAAACTTGGATCTACCAAAAACTAAGTATGCTTCTTTAACGAGTGAAATAGTTTTTTGAAGTGAAAACTTCACTTACTGCCATCACCAAACCAGTATTTTAGTTGGGTTTTTAGGGTATATCTCAGGAAAAAGTTGATCAGAAGGTATATGCTATTATGCGTGATAAATTTTGTTAGGATTGATCACTTAATTTTTGAACCACAACTGATTCATCAAGCTGCGTCTTTGTTTTATATTTAGTTAATCTATGAATTACATTACAATTATTGGGAAGGAAGTATTACTCTAAAGTAGAATAGAAGTAAAAAGGAAGAAAAGATTTATACCTTATTACCTATATACTTTTTTATATGTAGATCTACGAACTTAGACTCATGGACTCCTGAGCAACTTAAAATGATGAGCTTTGGAGGAAACAATAGGGCACAGGTTTTCTTTAGGCAGCATGGTTGGAATGGTGGTGGTAAAGTAGAAGCAAAGTATACGTCCAGAGCTGCAGAGTTGTATAGGCAACTTCTTTCAAAAGAAGTTGCTAAAAGTGTGGCTGAGGAGGTTGGCTTGTCTTCATCACCTGCTGTTTCTTCTCAGTCTGCCCAAGGGACTAATGGACTTCCTGATGTTAGGACAAATGAAGTACCAAATAAAAACACTCTGGAGAAGCCAGAAAAGACTGAGAGCACTTCTTCACCTAGAGCTTCATATACCGCAGTTTCAAGTACTGTGAAGAAGCCTATTGTAGGAAAAAAGCCTGGGAAGAGTGGGGGGCTTGGAGCTCGTAAGCTCACTAGAAAGGTATGCAATTAATTACATTTGATCGCTGATTGTATACAGAAAGCGACTGACTGTTGGTTTATCATCGTCTTGTTCTCTATTTTAATTTGGCGATATGAAATTAAGATTTTTTTAACAAGTTATAATAATGAAATGCAGCCAAGCGAGTCTCTCTATGAGCAGAAGCCTGAAGAACCACCTGCTCCAGTTACATCCTCGACAAACAATAATTTGCCTTCTGGGCCATCTCTAACATCTCGGTTTGAGTATGTAGAAAATGTTGAATCATCTGAGTTGAGTTCTGGTGCTTCAAATGTAACCGGTCATGTGTCTGCACCAAAGTCATCAAGCTTCTTTTCCGACTTTGGAATGGATAGTGGCTTTCCAAAGAAATCTGGGCCAAGCTCCTCAAAAGTGCAAGTAAGCCTTATGCCTGCAACTCTTATCCCTGCATAAATAAACTTCTATCACATGTTTTGAGCTTACAGAGTTTAAACACAATCCAGTTCAATTTTTTTTAATTTTTTGTCCAGTTTAGTGTATTGAACAAAGATACAAACCGTGGAGTAAAACATTGTGTTTGCAATTTTTAGAGAAGTTGCCAGCATGCATGTATTTTGCAAAAAAGAAGAAATGCTCCCATACATGTTTCCAAAACTTTTGCACTTCCGAAATTTTAATGCAACACATTATCCCTGCCATTATTTTTCTAAGGATTTCATTGTAATTCTGAAAACTTGGGGATATGTGACTGAAAACTATGTGTTTGCAAGTGCAGTGGTTGTTTAATACTTTTATATCATTATTATCATCTTGGATGGTTTTGCAGTAGGACCTTCTGTATTCTTTAAAACTACAATAGTATAACCATGAGAATGAGATCACTGAGAAGTGCCAGTAATGATAGAAACAAACTTAAACAAGACTTAGAAAACTCTAGACAAATAATAACCACTGTTACTCAATGATTTACTGCTATATAATCCCAAAGTAAAGATATGCAATGAAGTAGCACGTATCTGAACAATGATAAAACTACATGTATCTTTTTTATATTAACTATTACTAGATGAGCATTAATGCGATCATAGGCTGAAAGATATTGATTATCTTTGAACATTCATTTATATCTTTTCTGACTTCAAAACATGTTGCCATTCATCTGTATTGTTTTTTCAACAAATTCATTCATCCTTCACAATAATTTTTTTGACCACGCAGTCATGCACCTTATTTTGTTTTCTTTGTGTCTGTATAAGGTTCAGGAATCTGATGAAGCAAGAAAAAAGTTCTCAAATGCTAAATCTATTTCTTCATCCCAATTTTTTGGAGATCAGAGCAAGGCGGCAGATGTGGAAGCTCAAGCTACTTTATCAAAATTTTCAGTACGTGTCCTTCTTTTAGTAACTCGCTTGAACACAGCATTAGTATTAAGATGTATATACTTGTAGATTGTAGATGTTCAATATCCTGTCGTGACAATAATGGATGGCTTCTTTCATTTCCCATACTCTTTTGATTGGCAGAACCAAACTTATACTACCTAAATTTTCATTAAGTGATTTTTGGCATTTATTTGGTGTGAAGTAGATTAAGCAATGGAAATTAAGTTACAGATATAGATATGTTGAGGGATTGGGAAGCTCTGTTCTGTTGACTTCCTCTTTTTTTCTTGATTTTTTTGCCGTTGTGTCTATATGTTTTGAAGAACTTCTTGTTCTCCTATGTCTCTGCAACCAGGAATGGAAAAAGAAAATTGGGGAACAGGAGAGAGGGCATTTAATATTGATACTTAGCAGTGTTATCTTTTGTTATTTCCAGGGTTCAAGTTCCATCTCCAGTGCCGATCTCTTTGGTGACTCAAGAGATAACTCCTCTGTTGATCTTGCTGCTAGTGACCTTATCAATCGAATATCTTTCCAGGTATTCCTTACACAATACAGGATTCATACTTATTTGTTCATGTTCTTTGTGATTCGGACAATGGAAAAATTCGGTGTATTGGCTCCTGTCTTGGTGTTTGGTGGCATGCTGACCCCCTCTCCGTTATTTTGCAGGCACAACAGGATATCTCGTCCCTTAAGAACATTGCAGGAGAGACTGGTAAAAAGTTCACCTCTTTTGCATCCTCCCTGATGACAGATCTTCAAGACCGAATTCTCTGAACTTGTATGTTCTGTATTTAAGAGAACCTCTGGTGTTTGCTAAGATTACAGCCATTTATTTTTCAAATGTAATAGAAGAGCTCAATACACAATTTTTTATGAACAAAATATAAGATACTTTAATGTTCAGCTAGGCTTGTCATTTAGGCTGATGCTTTTGATTTTGTATCCCATTTACTGTTTTATGGTTGCTAAAATGTTTTAAATGCTTTATATTGTATTTCTTTTATCGGTCAATACTATTATGTCACAATCTCAAGAATGTTGTCTTGTATCAATCAGGTAAGCATTTTAAAACTAGTTTCCCTTTAATCACAGAATTAAACCTAGAGTTTAATTTCCATGTACAAACAATGTAAAAAGTTTTACGTTAAATCATGACCAATAATGTGAGTGATTTTATAAGTAGTCATGATATAAATCAAACATTATTTAACGATATAACAGGTGAAATTGATTGATAGTGTAAATTTTTTTTACATCAACAGTGCCTAAGGTTACCTGTATGGAAGAGTTATGGCATATATTTGGATGCCAAGATCATCAAATTGAAAATATAGTTGAATAATCTTATATTTTTTCCCTATAAACTATTTGTTTGCTAAGGTTACCTGAAGTCACTATTTGCTGCAATGCGATCATCAACTATATTTTTTCCCTTGTATTCCTCCATGTAACAATTAGAATTTAACAATATAATTAATTAATCTTATATTTAAAGAGACAAATGAGAAAATGTTGTGTCTCCCCCCCTCCTCATTGCTTTCACAACATCACCGACAATGGTATAAGAAAAGGAGGAATACAAGTTTGTGAGTAACCTTTGATTTTAAGGGATCTTTCTGTTATAAGAATGAGAGAAAGGCAGTGGAAAGGACATTTAGAAAACATCAAGAAATTGTTAGGAGAATTATTTTTCTACTTAGGAGCAATTCTACTCTAATTTAGGACTTCTTAGAATTCCATGTATTTTTTCGGATTTCCACTATTATAAAAGCTACTACTCTCATTTTCTAGAAAGATATGTGATGCCTTTGGTGACTACTCTTGCCTCGTACCTCTAGACCACACCGTCTGTTTTATATTAAATATCCATTTGCACCTCACAATTTTTTCCTCTAGGTTAATTTCAAGTCTATATATATTTTTTTATCCAAAGCTCTCATATCCTTCAATATACCTCCTTCCATTTAGAAACCCTTAAACTCTCCAATATATATCTTGAAATCTCTATTTTTCTTAACTCACAAGTAAAAGCTCTAAAGAGACAATTTATCATAAGATATAAAATTTGGAATATCATGTTTTGTGCAAGACCTTATAACCTTATACATTTCTTAACAGCAATAAAGACATCAAAATTATCAAAAACAAGTCGTACAAGGTAAAAATTGAATGGGAAAAATTCAAGATCAGATTCATTGAAATTATGAATGAGTTTAGAAAGATTTTTACCTGGATCCTTGGATGTCTAACAGTTATTTGCGTTGAGAGCATATCCAATAAATACACTTATTTGCGTTGAGATAAAGTTTTCCTTAATTGGACTCATGAATATGCACAAAAATAGTCTGTGTGAGAGCATACTATTTGGAAAAATACTCGTGGAAACATAAAATGGATTGTCAAAATTATAAATCTTGCTAGGCAATCAACTTTAAGATGGCAATCTTAAGATTGCCAAAACTATAAAGTTATTGTGTGTCTCCACATGAACTTTGATGACATTTCCAAGTGTTAAAATTGATGAATAAAACTGATGAATTTTAAGTTCAAAGTGTTTGTTAAAACATTCTCTTTTAACACTACCAATAATTCTCCCCTAAGTCAACTCCTAAAATTTACATATGAATAGCAGATTGCATAATAAAATTGGAACATGAACATTGGGAAGATATAGGCATATATAGTGCCAACACTAGCTATGGTAGAGACAGTACCATAATCTAATTTTAGGGTTTTGACAACTTGAACAAGTACTACATGTGGAAAACAATTTATAATAGTTAGTCACATGGTCGATGGTTCCAAAATCTATGATGCATGAAGCTTTGGAATCAAGCTTGCAACTAAGAAGATACATAGAGAACGAGATACATTTTTTATCTAAAGAATAATATGGAGTAACTAACATTTTTGGAGTCAATATAGTTTATACAGATGCTTTAATTGTTCATTAATGAAAGATAATTAACTTTTTTCCTCCATATTTTCTTCATTTGAGTTTTGTAGCATGATTGATCTTCCTTCTAGATTCCTCCCTTCTTACTTTAGATAACACTTCATGCATTGAGGAGGTAATGGTTCTAGAAACATGTTAGCTCTATCATTTTCTTCTCTTTTCTTGAATGTGGTGGCATATTGGAATTTTCCTAATTATTTTCATGGCAGTTGTCCAACTCATTCCAAAGGAAAACAACAAGGTTTAAAATTTTGTTTGACATTCTTATTCCTTTGTTTGGACTTCCTCAATCGAGTTTTGAGTTCATAAATTTGAGAAGAGTTCTAAAGATTAGATTATCAATTGCAAAGAGTGTGATATCCTTTACCTTAAATTTATCAAAGTGGAATATTAATTAAAAATAAAACAAAATTATGGTCCAACTAAAAAAGTTTATAGATAAAAGAGGGTACAAAATCAAACACGTGGAAATATTAAACATACAAATTCATCAAACTCTAATAGTCACATTGATCAGAGTCAGTCCTAATTATCCTGAAATAAATAAACAAAAGCAAACCAAAACAATGACACAACAAAACAAACTAATTATCTACGTATAAACATCAGATGGATTACTCTTTTAACTTCATCTTCAAGTACATCTAGTGGCACATACATACAAGGTGCAAATAGCCAAAAACGAAATCAACGAAGGCGAACCATGATACTCAAAATCATGAAATTAGCGAAATACGATTATTCAATACTCTTACCTATCAATATTAATCAATACAACATGAACACATACTAACGTATAATAAAATATATTAATCATCAATCGATACTTGATGATATATGATATGCAATAATAATAACTTATTCATTGGATCTACCAACTCCAGATTGAAAAGGGTAGAGAAGACACCTCATAACTTGAGAATTGAAATGTCTAATTAGAGTTACTAATATTTTACGGATAATTTCTGTGTTATGTATGTAAGGTCCTTCTTACTAGTGATTCCCTCAGGATCAACTCGACCATCAATATGTAATTATATCAAGTCAACAACCCCAAAATATATTCTACTTATGAATGCATGCATATAAAATATGACAACAATTATCACCAACAATACTGTTAGACATATACAATTCATATGTAAGACTATGAATGGCGTAACCCATTTTTTTTCTATAACCAATTAAATAAAAAGAGGGAATAAAACACCCGAGAGGACATATATTTTACCAACGAAAACAGAGAGAAAATAAAGGAAAAGAAAAGAAAATTTAAAGCTACACTAATTAGGTTATGTAAATAGCTCTAGAACAAATTCTAATAATTATCATCATCATCAACACAGTAATAACAAACAAGGTCTAATAATTAATTATTTGTGTTGGATATCCAGACCGACATGCCCCATTTAATTCATTCCACTTAATTCCACGTATAAAATGAATTGAGTTGACTCGTTTGCAAAATATAACGAATATATGTTGGTTCAAGTGTGTTCGCATTAGTATGCAGTTAAACAAGTTAATTAATAGATCATCAAAATTAAAATAAATTCATTTTTTTTTTGTCAAAAAAGGTACTCATATTGATTTATAATAAATATCGTATTAAAAACTACTATTGTTGATAATTTTATATTGTTAAGTATTAAGTAAGAAAAAGCTGATAAATGATACCTAAAAAAGAAGTCTAATAGTTCAAACCAACATTAAAATTATAACAAAAAAATATGAACGTATATAATCACAAAACCCATAACTCATTAAGTAATTCAAAATTACAATTGTTATATTTTATTTAAAAAAAACTGTGTTTTACGGACCAAGTCAACCTACATATCCATAGCTTTAAACTGCATAATCCGTAATTTATATTTTCATATTCTTATTCTATATTAATTTGAACAAATACTTAATATAGTAGAATATTATACAAATCTCTTCTTCTTCATCTATTGTAGAAGAATGTTTTATAACTATTTTTCTATTATAAAAACTCCACTCTCTCAAATGTTATTTTTTTTTTTCATTTTTTTTAATTAAAATAAGTGGTTTTTACATGAAGTTAATTTTTGTTTCGTGATTTGTTTGTTATTTTGTTTGTTTTTCTGAATGCAACATTGTTTGGTTTTCAATTTTGTTGTAGACTTGCAATATTTATTTAATTTAAATTGACATATTAACTTCAATCCATAATAAATTACTTAATGAATTTAGTGTCATCATCGTTAAAGACCTAGAAACAAGAATGTTATGGGTCATTTTATGTCATTCAATTAGATGTTGTGAGTTGAATCATGTTAACAATACACTC
>NC_021166.2:21608640-21631975 GCF_000331145.2 Cicer arietinum
CACTCTTTCATAACACATACTTTTTGATTGGTTAAAATACATATGATTCCACCAAACTTATATTAAGACCCACATATTTTGGTATTTTGGTGGGACGTATGTAAATTTTAACTATTTAAATAGTGTGTGTTAAGAAAATATATTAAAGAATGTGTTACTAGCACTCCTCATAGTTAGTTTATTTTTAGATTCATCATTTTTAATTTTAATAATTTTGAATTTGTATTATTCTTGGTCGATGTACTCTATCAATTTAGATAAATGAATATCCTTTATTTGTTAGTAAAAGAAACATGTTATATAACATGCATGTATAAATTTTAGGGTTAAATATGTTTAGTCTCTATAAAATTTTAATCTTTTAATTTTAGTCTCTGTAAAATAAAAATACAATTTTTAGTCCTACAAGATTATCATGCATGTAAATTTTGATCCTTACTGTTAACTTAACATATATTTTTGAATGAATTTTTTGAGGCATGTTTACACATTATGAAAAGTTTATCTACTAAAAGTGAGTTCAAAATTCAATTTTTAAGCCCATATTTTTGCCACTTTTATCTTTAGTTTTTTATATTTAATTCATCTCAAGTTAACAAAAATTATAAATTTTTGTGAATGAACTTTTTAAAGTGTTTTAAACATGCTAGCAAAAAATCATTCAGATTTTTTCTAAGTTAAAGCATAATTAAACATGTTTCTTTTCACTAGGGACTAAAATTGTTTGTTGGATAATTTTGTAGGGACTAAAAATTGTACTTTTATTTTACAGAGCCTAAAACTGAAATGTTGAAATTTTATATGAACTAAAATCATTTAACTATAAAAGGAAATAATTTTTTTGACCACAATAGAAATAATTATAAATTTAATTTCTGAAAATAGTCAATATATATATATATATATATATTTTAATTAAATTTATTTGTTTATTTAAACGAATCAGATACAACATAAATCTGTACAGATTAAATTTGGAATCCATGTATAGATTTTAAAATCCATTTGTCTAAGAATAACCTTTCACATTGGTTTGTAAAATAATAGATATCATCATTCATTAGTACAGAAATTAATAATTTTAAATTCAAACATTAATGGAAGAACACTTAAAAATAATTATTTTTTTGTTGGTGAATACAAATATTATATATATATTTTCTATGTCAAACATGAATTATATATTTTAAAGAATGTTTTTTTAAACTTACACATAATTGGGTATGTTTTTTCTTATTAAATATCAATTTCTAATTTATTTTTTGAATTTACTTGAATATAATCTCTTTAATGCTCCAACCAAATAATGATTTTTTTTTGTGTGTGACTAAATCCAAATAATGAAATTGGTAATTAGTAATATAAAAAAGTGACAAAGTTTTCTCTATCATATCTTAATGGATACATTAAAATAATTGCTAATAGAATAATCCAAAATGGAGATCATAATTAATTGCATAGGAGATCCATTTTTTCTTCAAATAAAGTATACATTTCTATACTACATTTTCACCCTGGATTATGATAATTTCTTTTTGGTTTAAATATGCAACTTGTCTTTCATAAAATAATTCCTATAAAATAATTAAATTCCTGCAAAATATAAATATTTTTGTTTTAATTTGTAATGTTTAATACCGATAGTTTTTAATGTTGAATATTTAATCACTTTAAACTTAGTACATGTAAAATTCAAGAAATTTACTTCTAGTACCTGCAAAAAAAAATATTCTAATCTTTGTAAAATGCAAGATATTTGATTTTAGTCTCTATATAATAATAAAAAAAAAATTGTATTAATTAAGGACAAACATTTATCTTATTTATCACTATATGTTCCATCAGTTTCTTTAGCAACTCATTTCTAAATAAATAATGTCAAAAAATTATACTTAGTGTATTATAATTATTCTTATTTTTAGGTTGACAATATTAAAAAAAAACTACTACTACAAATGAAACAAAAATTGTGAATTAGCTAAAATTAATATTGTCAACATAAAAATGAAAACAATTATAATAAAATAATTATAAATATTTTACACAAGTTTTTTTCACTTTTTATTTTCTGAAAATAAATCGTAAAAGAATTTGTTGGAACATACAATTCATATGCGGAACAAGTGTTTGTCTCTAATTAATTAATTAAATTCAGTTTTTTTTTATGTCTTCTAAATGAAAAATGAGAACAATTATAATAATAATAATAATTACAAATGAATTATAAAAATCATGCATAGACAAATGTTTAGCAATAAAAAATTAGTTAAAATTAATGTTTTTTGATATCTGCGATATAAAAATAAGAATAATTATAATACACTAACTATCTATTTTTTCACGTTTTTTAAAAATAAATCGCAAACGAAGATGATATAACATATAATCAAATATACGTTAATGTTTGTCATTAATCAATTAGTCAAAGTTAATATTTTTTTATATCTTCTAAATAAAAATGATAGCAATTATAAACGGTAATTATAATGTTTTATAAAAACTGTACATAGAATTTTGCATGTCCTAAGTTTAAAGTCATTAATTACTCAACCATAAAAAATTTATAGTGTTAAACATTAAAGACTAAAATAAAAATGTTTGTATTTTATAGGGACTTAAACTAAATATTTTATTTTTAGGGACTAAATTCAATTTTCTTACATTTTGCAATGTCTAATTGCATATTTAAACCTTTTTTTTATTTGTTTTTTTGGTTTTTAAATGTTTGAAATCTAGTAAACCAGAGTTCAACCGAGAGCCAAATATAATACCTTAAAATTTATAATAAACTATTTCATTAATTAAATTAAATTTTAAAGAGTTAAATTGACATTATAAGTTTTTAAAAAATATATGAATAAATATTATGATTAAATTTATTTGTATGTATTCTTTTGTGGTGTATTAATTTTATATATATTTGATTTATTGGTTACGATAGATTATTAATATTATATTTATTTAGAGTATTTAGAATAGTGTGATAATGGCACAATTTGGCGTTCTCAAACTTTACATTATTATATATAGCATTTAGATTAGTGTGAAATGAATTTTGCGTATAAGATTTTGATATTGAGTTAAACTTTGTATAAGATTTTCATATTGAGTTAAACTTTGAGTGTGTTTGAAATTATATGTGAAAATTTTGGTCTTATTTTACACGTTATTTAAAATAAAAAATATAAATTAAGTGACGATATGTCAATTAGTAGTTATATAAATTTATGTCTGTAATTTTTGGAGATGCGAAATATTTTAAATATTTTTGGATATGCCTAATTTTTGTGAAATTGGTAGAGTAATAGTTGTTAAGATTTAAACACTCTTTTAAGCTAATGAAACTAGTTAAATATTGTTTGAAAAATTAGTTAAACTTGAAAACGTACCTGAAGTTTGTGTTATTTTATTCAACTAAATATATTAAGTTGTTGTTGACTAAATTCACGTGCTTAGTTTTTATTTACAAATTATAATGATTAATTATGATATTTCCTTCATATTTGAGTTGTTGAATGTGATATATTTAATTGATTTGTTGTGACATGTTGTCATGACCCGAAATTTAAATGTCGTGACCGGCACACAAGCTATACTCCTAGCCTGACAAGCCTATCAACTAACTTAACAATCAAACAACTAAACCGTTCTCTAACCATTTCAAAAAAATATATATACTTTTTACTCGAAATTTCGACAGTGTATCCCCGGTAACTTTAATATTTCCAAATTTATAAATTCCCTGTTATTCAATTGAGTCACAATTCAAATAACATAATCTAATTGTTTAATACACTTCAAAATAAAACTTCTAGACTCCAAAATAGCTGCAAATTACATTAGACTCGACATATTTTACAAAAAATGGTCATCGATCAAAGAGGTCTACCAAAAAGAAATAGATTCGAGACTTGAGCCTACTAACAGCTTGCTATTCAGCTGCCTGCGAATCTGGAAAAAATAAACAACATGAAGGGGTAAGTCACAAAAACTTAGTGAGGAGACAACAACCACCATCAATTAGAAGAGAAACACAAAAGGCACGAATCGAAATAAAAATGAACAACCTTAAATCAAATTAATAACATATTATATAACAATGACCATTAAATTAAATAATTGACGAAATTGGGATAAATTTCAAAGGTTGTGTTCTCCAAATTTTTCAATAAATACTTTAGTATAAAAAACAAGTATAATAATAATAATAATAGTATTATAAAAAATATATGACGATGACCGTCATCAACTCACAGCTATGGAGAATCGTCTAAGTTTGCTCTTCAACAACTCTTAGAGTAGCCAGCAGGGTCTCAGTTGACAAATCTGAGTATCGAAAATATTTCCAGAACTTTAGAAAAATTTATTCTAAAGTTTAGCTAACTCTAGGAAACCATCAAAATCATTTAAATATACTCTAAGCACAAAATAAGATTTTTACTCAAAACTACATTTTTCTATGAATTCATACTAGGATTAGAGTTGTACATTTACCTCAGTGAGTCTCAATAAACAACTCTCAAGAGATGGATACCCTTTTCCTTCCTTAGAACACAAACCCTAAGCCAAAAATCCCAACCAAAAGAATTTGTAGGAGTTTGAGAAATTATGCTTGTGGGGATGTTAAATCTCTTTTAAGGGTTGAGGATTTAAGTAATAGAGTGAGAAGAAGCAAGGAGAAGGGAAGGAAAAGAAGAAAAAAAAAGCAACAAAAATGGGGGAAGGTAAGTGTTCGGCCGAGAGGGAGAGGGAGAGAGAAGAAATAGGAGAAAATGAGGGAGTGAGATGAAAAAAAGGTGAAAGTGAGTGGGGTTGAATTTGTTTTTATTTATTATTATTAATTATTATTATTATTATTATTATATATTCTTATTATTATTAAAAAAAAAAAAGAGACATAGACGTGTCAATCTCCTCCCCTTATAAAAATTCCTCCTCGAACTTATTTGACTTTTTATTTATTTAATAAATACCACTAACCTTGAGTTTCAACATAAGTGTGGGTACTTTGTACGAATGACTTATTCGGGTTCCCAAGTAGTTTCTTCACCGGATGGACCACACCAAAGGACTTTTACTGAAATGATATCCTTTGAGCGTAAACATCTCACTTGGTGATCTAATATAGCTATTGGATGTTCAACGTATGATAGACTTTCCTCTAACTGTATGTCTTCATGATTAATCACATGAGAATGGTCATGAAGAGACTTCCGAAGCATCGAAATATGAAAAACTGGATGAACTCCAGAGAGATCCGATGGAAGTGCCAAGCGATACGCTACTGATACGACTCTCTCTAAAACTTCAAATGGTCCAATGAACCTTGGACTTAGTTTCCCCTTTTTACCAAATCGCAACACTCCTTTCATTGGTGAAACTTGTAAGAATACATGTTCCCCCACTGAAAACTCTAAGAGATGACGCCTCTTATCAGAATAAGATTTTTGCCTACTTTGAGCTGTCACTGAGCGATCCCGAATCAATTTAACTTTTTCAATGGAATCTTAAACCAATTCTGGACCGACTAATTTAGCTTCACCAACTTCAAAACCCCTATCGGAGACCTACACCGTCTTCCATACAAAGCCTCAAACGGAGCCATCTGAATACTAGATTGATAACTATTATTGTATGCAAATTCCATCAAGGGCAAATGTTGATCCCAACTACCCCCAAGGTCCAGAACACAAGCACGGAGCATGTCTTCCAATATTTGTATAGTCCTTTCAGATTGACCATCTATTTGAAGATGAAAAGCGGTACTAAGCTTCAAACGAGTTCCTAATGAAGTTTGGAACGACTTCCAAAATTGAGCAGTAAATTGAGACCCACGATAAAAAAAAATAGACATCAATACACCATGCAAAGAGACAATTTTATCTAAATAAAGTTTAGCATATTGAGATGCAGTATAAGTAGTCTTCACATGCAAAAAGTGTGCAGATTTGGTCAACCGGTCTATAATCACCCACACCGAGTCATAACCCATTTGGGTTCGTGGTAATCCTGTGACAAAATCCATAGCGATGCCTTCTTACTTCCATTCAGGTATTTCAACAGGTTGAAGTAATCCTGCAGGCTTTTGGTGCTCAGCCTTTACTTTTTGACACACTAAACACCTAGAGACAAAATCTGCTACGTCTCTCTTCATCCCTTGACACCAATACAATTCTCTCAAGTCTTGATATATCTTATTAGAACCTGGGTGAGTAGTATAAAAAGAATGATAAGCCTCCTCTAAATTTTTTCTCCTTAAGCCACCAACATTTGGGACACATAGTCGAGCCTTCAATCTCAGCAGACCATTAGAATCAACTAAAAAGTCTGAAATTTTATCATTCTGAACATTATTTACCATATTCACCAAGTATGGGTCTTGACTTTGAGCTTCCTTGATATCATCAACTATGGTTGGATGAATTTGCACGTGGGCTAAAAATAATCTCGAATGACCAAGTTCCAATTGAATTCCACTTTCCACAACTTCTTGAAATTCTTTAACTACTGGCCTCTTTATTTCTACTATATGAGCGAGACTGCCTATGGATTTCCTACTCAAAGCATCTGCAACAACATTTGCCTTCCCTAGATGGTATAAGATTGTGCAATCATAATCTTTCAAGAGTTCCATCCATCTTCTTTGTCTTAAATTTAAGTCTCGCTGTTGAAAGATATACTTAAGACTTTTATGGTCGGTATAAATCTCACAAGTTTCACCATATAGATAGTGCCTCCAAATCTTAAGAGCAAAAATAACAACAGCCATTTCCAAATCATGTGTGAGATAGTTCACCTCATGCCTATTGATTTGTCTAGATGCATAGTCAATAACTTTACCTTGTTGCATAAGTACACAACCGAGACCAACTCTAGAAGCATCACAATAAACTGCATAACTTTCACCACTTATAGGTAATGCCAAAATAGGTGTTGACGTCAAGTACTCCTTCAATTTTTGAAAGCTTTGAAGTAGCAATCTCAATTTACAAGAAATGGGGGGTTTGAATTGTAAATGCACCTTTTAAAAATTCCTGTTAAAAACTTAAGAAAATAACTCAAGATTGATCTTGGTTGTGAAAACAGAAAACGAAGAACGTTCTTAGTTTTAACCAGAAAATAGAGAACGTTCTTGATTAGTTAAAATCAATAATTCAGTTTATGTAATTAATTTGATAATCAATCAAACTGAAAGTAAATAGATAAGGGAAGAAATACCACACAACGATATATCCTGGTTCACCCAACTCGGGTTATGTTTAGTCCTCACAACCGTGAGATTTTCCACTAAGTGTTTAAAACAAAGAACCTTCTTGGTTTTACAACACCTAGCTTAGATCAACCTTGATCTGTTACAAGCTCTATTTCTTTCTATCCAGAAAGTAAATTAATCACCTATCAATCTTTATAGGATTTGCTACAATCTACTCAAACTATACTTAAACTCTTATAGCTTGAGTTTTTTACAATGATGAAAAGATTGTGTTAATAGAATCTAAGATGTTTCAACTCTTGTTTGAGATTCGATTCTTAACAAAGAAATCAGTAGCAATATCACAATGAGATAGAATTGATCAGAACTGATTGCTTTTTGTGAAAAATGAGAATTTCAAGTATGTGAATGTGAATGATTTATGAGAGTTTGATAGCACTTGAAGTTCTTACTTTGATCCTGGATATTTGCCTTCTATTTATAGGCATTAGAGGCCTTTAATGAAGGTCAAAAGAGCTGTTGATAGTGCTCTGAAGTTTGACTGAAGGCAATATATCAGATTAAAAATAATCCAGCTTTGAAAAACTGTTTTTCTTCTTTTTTGACTTTTCTGGTTTAGCATTAAAGCAATTTTGTCTTCTAGTTAAAAGGCCTTTGACGTTTCTCCCTTGATCTTGGATGGTACAATCTTGATCTTGAGTCTTAAATGTATCCAGAGGAGTTTGGAGAAGAATTATAAGCCATTGCATAAGAGAATGCACAGCTGCTGAAGTTATGTAGAAAACGGAGATTGATTATCAATCTAGGTCTGTCAATTTGAACTTTCTTGAGATTTAATAATCAATCTGGAGTTCATAATTTAATTATTCTGGATGTCTTTTGCAATGTCTTATCATATATCAAGGTTGATCAAACTTTCTGGACAGTTTGATTTTTAGAGTTACAAACTGTCTTGATTTTTTACTGTCTTTGAGTCCTTTTATTTTAGTGATCAGATAGCCTTTTTGATCTGGGATGAATCCTACATGTTCCTTGCCATGTACTGATTCTATTTGAATGAATTTTCGAGGCATAATCTTTGTTAAAGAGGTAGAAAAAGATTGGTCAATATGCTTTGATGAACATTTTTGAAACTGGAGATCATTATCTGTTTTAATGTTCTTGTTGTTGTCTTTTCCGCTTCGCTTGATTATGTTCTTAATTAAATTCACTCAAAAGCACAAGTTAAATTAACATAACATTTTAGAATCATAATTAACTTTCTTAATTAACTTTTTGTTTGTTTTCATCAAAACATTAAATTGAGATTTTGTCTCAACAATCTCCCCCTTTTTGATGATGACAAACATGTTAATTTAGATTTTAATTATGATTCTAATTTTAATCAAAGAGAGCTTAAAAACTCCCCCTCATAATATGGTTCAGATTTTTGAACCAACATAAAATCTAAACATAAAATCTAAAATAATTCTCCCCCGTTGTCAACACAAAAAGATTGGGGAATACAAACGAAATGTATACTACACACAGAAAACAATGAGTAGAATTCAGTTTTAAGAAAAATAACATTTTCTAAAAACTCCCCATGAATATTTTGAAATTGATATCATTCAAAATTCCAAAACACAAGAAAGATGTTTCTTTGCTCTTTTGTCTTCTTTCACAACAGACAACATTTTAATTTGAACATGATAATGAGCGCAAGGGAAGCAAAATGAGTGTGATATCATGTCAAGTATAAATTCTCTCTTTACAAAATATTTTTTAAGCTAAAAAAGTTTTTAATTATCAAAAACAATCAAAGAGATTTGTTCACATGAAAAATGATTTTAAGGACATAAAAAGGAGAATTTGTAGAAAATGATTTGAGTTCTATGGATGAACTCCAGAGAGATCCGGTGGAAGTGCCAAGCGATACGCTACTGGTTCGACTCACTCTAAAACTTCAAATGGTCCAATGAACCTTGGGCTTAGTTTCCCCTTTTTACCAAATCGCAACACTCCTTTCATTGGTGAAACTCGTAAGAATACATGTTCTCCCACTGAAAACTCTAAGGGATGACGCCTCTTATCAGAATAAGATTGTATCCTACTTTGAGCTGTCACTAAGCGATCCCGAATCAATTTAACTTTTTCAATGGCATCTTGAACCAATTCTGGGCCGACTAATTTAGCTTTACCAACTTCAAACCACCCTATCAGTGACCTACACCGTCTTCCGTTCAAAGCCTCAAACAGAGCCAGCTGAATACTAGATTGATAACTATTATTGTATGCAAATTCCATCAAGGGAAAATGTTGATCCCAACTACCCCCAAGATCCAGAACACAAGCACGGAGCATATCTTCCAATATTTGTATAGTCCTTTCAGATTGACCATCTGTTTGAAGATGAAAAGCGGTACTAAGCTTCAAAGGAGTTCCTAATGAAGTTTGGAACGACTTCCAAAATTGAGCAGTAAATTGAGACCCGCGATTAGAAATAATAGACATCAGTACACCATGCAAAGAGACAATTTTATCTAAATAAAGTTTAGCATATTGAGATGCAGTATAAGTAGTCTTCACATGCAAAAAGTGTGCAGATTTGGTCAACCGGTCTATAATCACCCACACCGAGTCATAACCCCTTTGGGTTCGTGGTAATCCTGTGACAAAATCCATAGCGATGCCTTCCCACTTGCATTCAGGTATTTCAACAGGTTGAAGTAATCCTGCAGGCTTTTGGTGCTCAGCCTTTACTTTTTGACACACTAAACACCTAGAGACAAAATCTGCTACGTCTCTCTTCATCCCTTCCCACCAATACAATTCTCTCAAGTCTTGATACATCTTATTATAACCTTGGTGAATAGTATAAGAAGAATGATGAGCCTCCTCTAAAATTTTTCTCCTTAAGCCACCAACATTTGGGACACACAGTCAAGCCTTCAATCTCAGCACACCATTAGAATCAACTAAAAAGTCTGAAATTTTACCATTCTGAACATTATTTACCATGTTCACCAAGTATGGGTCTTGACTTTGAGCTTCCTTTATATCATCAACTATGGTTGGACGAATTTGCACGTGGGCTAAAAATAACCTCGAATGACCAAGTTCCAATTGAATTCCACTTTCCGCAACTTCTTGAAATTCTTTAACTACTGGCCTTTTTATTTCTGTTATATGAGCGAGACTGCCTATGGATTTCCTACTCAAAGCATCTGCAACAACATTTTCCTTCCCTAGATGGTATAAGATTGTGCAATCATAATCTTTCAAGAGTTCCATCCATCTTCTTTGTCTTAAATTTAAGTCTCGCTGCTGAAAGATATACTTAAGACTTTTATGGTTAGTATAAATCTCACAAGTTTCACCATATAAATAGTGCCTCCAAATCTTAAGAGCAAAAATAACGGCAGCCATTTCCAAATCATGTGTGGGATAGTTCACCTCATGCCTCTTGAGTTGTCTAGATGCATAGGCAATAACTTTACCTTGTTGCATACGTACACAACCGAGACCAACTCTAGAAGCTTCACAATAAACTGCATAACTTTCACCACTTATAGGTAATGCCAAAATAGGTGTTGACGTCGAGTACTCCTTCAATTTTTGAAAGCTTTCCTCACATGCATTAGTCTATCGGAACTCAATTTTCTTCTGGGTTAACCTAGTCAACGAAGATGCAATCTTTGAGAAATCCTTCACAAAACGTCGATAATAACAACCTAAGCCAAGAAAACTCCAAATCTCCTTCACTGTGGTAGGTCTGAGCCAATTCTGGACGGCTTCCACCTTACTTGGATCTACACTTATTCCGTTCTTAGACACAACACGACCTAAAAATGCCACACTATCCAGCCAAAAATGACATTTTGAGAATTTGACATATAATTGTTGATCTATTAAGGTTTGCAAAACCAATGTTAAATGTCGCTCATGTTCTTCTTTACTCTTGGAATAAACAAGGATGTCATCAATAAACACAATCACGAATTGATCAAAGAATGGTTTAAAAACGTAATTTATCAAATCCATAAAAGCTGCTGGGGCATTAGTAAGCCCAAAGGACATAACCAGAAATTCATAATGCCCCAGAGTCATAACCCCTTTGGGTTCGTGGTAATCCTTTGACAAAATCCATAGCGATGCCTTCCCACTTGCATTCAGGTATTTCAACAGGTTGAAGTAATCCTGCAGGCTTTTGGTGCTCAGCCTTTACTTTTTGACACACTAAACACCTAGAGACAAAATCTGCTACGTCTCTTTTCATCCCTTCCCACCAATACAATTCTCTCAAGTCTTGATACATCTTATTAGAACCTTGGTGAATAGTATAAGAAGAATGATGAGCCTCCTCTAAAAATTTTCTCCTTAAGCCACCAACATTTGGGACACACAGTCAAGCCTTCAATCTCAGCACACCATTAGAATCAACTAAAAAGTCTGAAATTTTACCATTCTGAACATTATTTACCATGTTCACCAAGTATGGGTCTTGACTTTGAGCTTCCTTTATATCATCAACTATGGTTGGACGAATTTGCACGTGGGCTAAAAATAACCTCGAATGACCAAGTTCCAATTGAATTCCACTTTCCGCAACTTCTTGAAATTCTTTAACTACTGGCCTTTTTATTTCTGTTATATGAGCGAGACTGCCTATGGATTTCTTACTCAAAGCATCAGCAACAACATTTTCCTTCCCTAGATGGTATAAGATTGTGCAATCATAATCTTTCAAGAGTTCCATCCATCTTCTTTGTCTTAAATTTAAGTCTCGCTGCTGAAAGATATACTTAAGACTTTTATGGTAAGTATAAATCTTACAAGTTTCACCATATAAATAGTGCCTCCAAATCTTAAGAGCAAAAATAACGGCAGCCATTTCCAAATCATGTGTGAGATAGTTCACCTCATGCCTCTTGAGTTGTCTAGATGCATAGGCAATAACTTTACCTTGTTGCATACGTACACAACCGAGACCAACTCTAGAAGCTTCACAATAAACTGCATAACTTTCACCACTTATAGGTAATGCCAAAATAGGTGTTGACGTCAAGTACTCCTTCAATTTTTGAAAGCTTTCCTCACATGCATTAGTCTATCGGAACTCAATTTTCTTCTGGGTTAACCTAGTCAACGAAGATGCAATCTTTGAGAAATCCTTCACAAAACGTCGATAATAACAACCTAAGCCAAGAAAACTCCAAATCTCCTTCACTGTGGTAGGTCTGAGCCAATTCTGGACGGCTTCCACCTTACTTGGATCTACACTTATTCCGTTCTTAGACACAACACGACCTAAAAATGCCACACTATCCAGCCAAAAATGACATTTTGAGAATTTGACATATAATTGTTGATCTATTAAGGTTTGCAAAACCAATGTTAAATGTCGCTCATGTTCTTCTTTACTCTTGGAATAAACAAGGATGTCATCAATAAACACAATTACGAATTGATCAAAGAATGGTTTAAAAACGTAATTTATCAAATCCATAAAAGCTGCTGGGGCATTAGCAAGCCCAAAGGACATAACCAAAAATTCATAATGCCCCTAACGCGTAAGGAAAATTGTCTTCGTTATGTCATCTCTTTTAATCTCCAACTGGTGATACCCCGACCGCAAATCAATCTTTGAAAAACATTGAGCTCCTTGAAGTTGGTCAAACAACTCATCAATGTGTGGCAAATGGTGTTTATTCTTTACAATTATTTTATTTAACTGCCTATAGTCTACACACAACCGCATGGATCCATCTTTCTTCTTTACAAATAATACCGGTGCTCCATAAGGAGAAGAACTTGGACGAATAAAACCCTTATCAAGAAGATCTTGAAGTTGCTCCCTTAACTCCTTAAGTTCTGCTGGGGCCATACGATAAAGAGGTATGGATATAAGGTAAGTGTTTGAAACTAAGTCTATAGAGAATTCAATCTCCCTATCAGGTGGTAACCCAGGAAGTTCTTTAGGAAAAACATCTGGAAATTCACATGCTATTGAATTTTTTTTTCAATTTCTCTTCAGCCACTTGTGTATCCCTTACCACGGCTAAGTACGCTTGACAGCCTCTTATCATTAACTTGCTAGCTGCCAAAGATGAGATTTGGTTATGTATTACCCAACAACGTTCTCCTTGAAACGAGAAGACTGATTTCTCTGGTATCTCAAATTTCACCACTTTGTTATGAAAATTCATAGTGGCATGATGAAAAGCCAACCAATCCATACCTAAAATCACATCAAAATCTATCAAGTCAATAACTAATAAATCTACTGGCAACACCTTGCCATCAACATGTGTAGCTATAACTAAAGGCTTTTCTAAAGAAGATGAACATTTACCAAGTCGAGTAGCAAACCGCGAGGATACAAAAGAATGTGTAGCTCCAGGATCAAAAAAAAAAACATGAGCATCTCTAGAACAAATAGAAAGTATACCTGTAACTACTGCATTGAATGCCTGAGCATCCTGACGTGTCAAAGCAAACACTCGAGCCTGACCTCTTCCTGCTGGTATCTGACCTCTACCATCAAATCCTCTACCTCGCTGATGAGATGTTCCCGAACCTCTGACATAAGAATTTCCACTATGACGCACAGGTGCAGAATGAGCTTGAGAAGATGCCAAAGCTGTTGGTGCTGATGCATAACTAGAGGATGGGTGTGTCGTGTTTATAGAACAATCCCTCCTGATGTGACCTATTTGGCCACATTGGTACCACACCTTAGCATTACCATCTCTAGCACAATTCCCGAAGTGAAACCTACCACAAGTAGAACATCGTGTAGCTGAAACACCATAATGTCTTTGAGGGAAAGTGGATTGTGATGCTGCTGCAGAATCTGATCTACGAATCTGCATTGTCCCAGAAGACTGCCCACTATGGCCACCCCTTTGAGACATGAGTCTTTGTTGCCCCTATTAATCAAACATAGATCCACCACCGCGATTTGAATAGTTACTGTAAGATCCTTCAATCCTTTGCTTCTTTTGTGAATCTTGTCTATTGCCTCCTTTTTCCTTCTGTCGTTGCTCAATCAAAATGGCCAAACTCAAAACCTCAGCAAAAGTAGAAAAATTCGACCCAACCACAAATCTAAATAAATAATCATTCAATCCTCTAATAAACCTCTTAACACGCATCTCCTCAGTGATAAGATAAGGAGCATGTCTAGAGAGTTGTGTAAAACGAGCACTGTACTCTGAAACTGTCGTACCCTTCGTCTGCTCCAATCGCTCAAACTCATGAGCTAATCCATCTCTAACACTCTCCAGAAGAAAACGAGCCATGAACAACTGACAAAACTCTCTCCATCCTAACGGAGGTGACCCCACTTGTCTACCACGTGACACTATATCAAACCAATCACGTGCCACGCCTATTAGCTGAAATGATGTCAGTTCTATTGCTCTTACCTCAGAACAACCCAATGCTCTCCAAAGCCGCTCTAGTCTGTCAATAAATTGTTGTGGATCCTCAGTTGTACTAGACCCAGAAAAAGTTGGGGGTTTAAGCTTCATGAGGTCTGGTAAAGTAACCTCAATACCCCTCGTTGCAACAGCTGTCTGATGCTCAACTTGTCTAACCTCTTGTTGACCATTGACATTTTTATGCCTTTGATCACCCTCTTGTTGTTGTCCGACGACAACTCCAACAAGTTGTTGCATAACCTGTTGTAATCCCTGCAAACCAACAACAAACTCTTCCATGGTTGGATTTCCGCGCCTCCTCCTAGGTACCTTAACATCAGCATTCAAACCACGTCCGCCAACATTAGCTCTACGCCTATTTTGAGCACGAGCTGAAACACGACCTCGTTGACGAACTCCTTGAGCTTGAGAAATTGATTCATCAACAATTTCCCTTATAGTAGGATTCCTAGTCTTGAGTGGCATTCTCACCTATTCAAAGAACAATGATCCAAAAATTGAATAAGACGACAAGAAATTGTGGAAAAGTAGTGATGATGAATTTAAACACAGATTCAGACAATAGATGAGACTCCCATAGAGTGCTAATAGCCCTTGCAAGTAAGTGTTGCTCGGGTACCCAATTTACTAACAAGAATCTATTATCACCCTATGTTTGCAGCTATCAGGACCTACAACCGAGCTCTGATACCAACTTTGTCACGACCCGAAATTTAAATGTCGTGATCGACGCACAAGCTATACTCCTTGCCTAGCAAGCCTATCAACTAACTTAACAATCAAACAACTAAACCGTTCTCTAACCATTTCAAAAATATATATATACTTTTTACTCGAAATTTCGACAGAGTATCCCCTGTAACTTCAACATTCCCAATTTTATAAAATCCCTATTAAATTTTCAATTGAGTCACAATTCAAAGAACATAATCTAATTGTTTAATACACTTCAAAATAAAACTTCTAGACTCCAAAATAGCTGCAAATTACATTAGACTCGACATATTTTACAAAAAATGGTCCTCGATCAAAGAGGCCTACCAAAAAGAAATTAAGTCGAGACTTGAGCCTACTAACAGCTTGCTACTCAGCTGCCTACGAATTTGGAAAAAATAAACAACATGAAGGGATAAATCACAAAGACTTAGTGAGGAGACAACAACCATCATCAATTAGAAGGGAAACACAAAAGGTACGAATCGAAATCAAAATGAACAACCTTAAAATCATCAACAACAAAAAACAAGTAAAATTACAAATTTTTGAGAATCAAGAGGTGGCTTCATCTCATTGATAGCCCTTTCCTCCTAAGGGAGGTCTTTCCCTTAGGGGTGGCTCCATCTAACAGATTGCCCTTTCCTCTCAATCTTGTAACGCATCATCACGTATCAATTAGGGAGCTTACATCGAGTTGATAGCCCTCTCCTCCTACGGATGACATTGCTCATTTCTCATAGGGGCAGCTCCATCTAACAGGTAACTCTCCATAATCAAAACGAGGTAACTAGGTGCACCTAACGCAGTTAACGATTTAATAATTATAACCATGATTTCTCAAAATAAGTATTTAAAATCATTTCATCGTAATTCATGGAAAACAAATTCAATCGCATAACAATTCAATATTTAAATACTTTAACTCATACGTAAATCAAACTAATAACATATTATATAACAATGACCATTAAATTAAATAATTGATGAAATCGAGATAAATTTCAAAGGTTGTTTTTCCCAAATATTTCAATAAATAATTTAGTATAGAAAACAAGTAAAATAATAATAATAATAATAATAATAATAATAATAATAATAATAACATTGTAAAAAATATATGACGATGACCGTCGTCAACTCACAGCTATGGAGAATCGTCTAAATTTGCTCTTCAACAACTCTCAAAGTAACCGATAGGGTCTTAGTTGACAAATCTGAGTATAAAAAATATTTCTAGAACTTTAGAAAAATTTATTCTAAAGTTTAGCTAACTCTAGGAAACCATCAAAATCATTCAAATATACGCTTAGCACGAAATAAGATTTTTACTCAAAACTACATTTTTCTATAAATTCATACTAGGCTTAGAGTTGTACATTTACTTCAATGAGTCTCAATAAACAACTCTCAAGAGATGGGTACCCCTTTCCTTCCTTAGAACACAAACCCTAACCCAAAAATCTAAACCAAAAGAATTATTAGGAGTATGAGAAATTATGCTTGTGGGGATGTTAAATTTCTTTTAATGGTTGAGGGTTTGAGTAATAGGGTGAGAAGAAGCAAGGAGAAGGGAAGGAAAAGAAGGAAAAAAAAAAGCAACAAAAATGGGGGAGGTGGAGTGTTCGGCCGAGGGGGAGAGATATAGAGAAGAAATAGGAGAAAATGAGGGAGTGAGATGGAAAGAGAATAAGAATGAATGGAGTTGAATTTGTTTTTATTTATTATTATTAATTAATTATTATTATATATTCTTATTATTATTAAAAAAAAAAAGAAAAAAGACACGGACGTGTCACATGTTACTTTATCATTCTAGAATTCTTGACATATTATACTTAAATTAGTTGTTAATGCCTTTAAATATAGTTATTATATTATTAAAGACTAAGTTTGAATTTTATTAGCTAGATATTAGTTGTTTGTTAACGAAACGAGGATGAAATTTATTTACGAGAGAATAAAATATTTGTAATACTTCAAATTATATAATAAATTATTTTATTAATAAATTAGATATTAAAGAACTAATTTGACTTTATAAGTTTTTTTATAATATATGAGAAATATTATGATTAAATTTCTTTATATATATGGTTAGATAGATTATGAATATTATTATTTATTTAGATTAGTGTGAAAATGGCACGGCACAATTTGTGGTTCCGAAACTTCTATATATATTTTAATTTAAAGATATTATTTTAATTAAAATGAGATACGATTGAACTTTTAATAATTTAAGAGAATACAAAAAGATGATGCATTGGACTTTTGAACTCAACTTCCGTCTTTTTAATTAAGAACTTAATTCCAATTTCCAAGGATAGCGCAGCTGAATTGTTCCTTTCGTACCTTTGTAAATCGGCTGCCTTGTACCGACTATTTATGCATTGGTTATGTCATCAAAGAGTTCCATATTTACGATGTGTTTCCTTCATGTGTTGCAACTTTGAAACTGCATTTGTCGAGAACAAGAACACAAAGCCACCTAAGTCCTCGCATTTGAGATAGCTGCCATGTCCTGTTGGAAAGTCACCCTATGTGTCACAAAGGAAATTATTGTACAGAAGCCTATACTCTTGTTTGTATGTTACATCGAAGTTGATTATGTTCCTCATAATTTATTATTCGTGTTTCGGTGATTCTGTAAACTTGCTGTATATTTTCGAATTCATTCGTACGCTATTTGATTTATGTGTTGAGAAAACGTCAAGATACGGTAAGGGGCGAACGAACAGTTGAATTCATAACTATAATATATTGTAAGATGAACAGTTGAATTCATAAATTAATTAATGTAAAAATACATAAATTATGAAATTAAAATGTGAAATAAAAACATTTATAAGATGTTAATTGATTTAATTTCGTTGAATGTGGGATATTTGATATTATTGTGATATTGAATGTTGAATGAATTTTGTGCATATGTTTGATTATACGAGTTTATGTGAGATGATAATAAAACATGAATGCATTGTATGATATAAGTTTATGTGATGGTGATGTATGATTGATGATAGAGATGTTATAAATTTGTGATATGTTGAAGAATGTATTGTGTGACATAATAATATATGATGATGATGGTGACTAACGATTGAGATGTTATTAAATTGTGATGAGTATCTTGATGTCACCCCATAGTTGATGAAATAATGATGATTCCAACTTGTGCTAATGGTGGTGCTCTTAATGGATTAGTCTAGGCCAACCAAGGGAGAAAATAGATGTGTTGAATTTTTGAAGTTTAGATGCTTTTATCATCATATAGACAGGGTTTGACAAGCCTAATAATAATTTTGAGAAAGTACAACTGAATAAGCCTTGGAGTTTTTTGGTGGAGAATTCCTAGATGACTTGGAGGTAGTCCTCTAAATGTCAGGAGCTACTATGCAACACACATTTATCTCAACTGTTGCATATATGTGACTTGGGTTGAGTTGAGAGGATCTATGAGGACAAGGTAAATTTAAATTATTCGTCCACTTATGTGGTGGTTGAAAGTACAAACACGAGAAGGGGATTGGATTGAGTTTAACTACCTTAATAACTTTTTCATTATTTGATTAACACTAGTTCAAACTTGATGATTTACTTGGAGTAGAAGTAGTAACAAAACTAAGTAGTGCAATAATAAAGTGACACAAGTAATTTATTCTGATTCACCACTAACTTGGCTACATCCAAACCTTTCACTAAAAAATATTTAATTCACTAATTCAACAACTTGAATTACAAAGCACATGACCCTCAAAGCCAATCTTCTCAAACAGCCTCACAACCCCAAACTTTTGAGGAACACAAACACCTTGACTCTACCAACCAAGTCTTCTTCGCACAACCTGACAACTCAAGATTGTTGAATGCACACTAACACCACTATCGGGTTTGATTACAAAGGTTTAGAACTTGAGTAGTTGCTTCTAACAAAGTTGATAATAATAATAACTTTCACATTCTAAGAAGAACATTTAGAAAATATTTCTCATTCGAACAAGTGTTTGTCTCTTTGAACTCTAAGATGAATTTGGAATTTCGAGCTTGAGTTCTTCTACTCCTTTTAATTTATCGATGATCTTCTTCTTCAGTCTTGAGTATTTATTTATAGATAAAAATTAGGGCTTCAATTTAATCCTTGTTTAATTCTGAATTGTATCTTCATTTTCAGTTTGGTTAACAATGATTTTATTCAAAAACAGTTTTGAACAAGATATTTTTGATAATATGTTCTTTAGTCAATTATTTATTTCCGAATTTAATCTGAGCAGTTCTTCTAGATTGATTTTGTTCAGATTGAGTTTGTAAATTCTTCAGATTGATTATGTTCGTATTTTGTTCATATTGAGTTTATAAATTCTTTAGTTTGATTATGTTCGTATTTTGTTCAGATTGATTTTGTAAGTTCTTCAGATTGATCTATCAACATCTTTGACACACATTTTACTCATCGATCATTCATTGCTCATCGATCATTATTGGTAACAACTTTTCTATGGTTTTAACTTTAATTAGTATATTGATCCTTTTAAACGCTTCTCAAGAAATATATAAATGACAACAATTTATGGAAGTTATTATGTATCATATATTGTTTATGTTTATTTAGAAATTGGAAGACAATAACACATATACTTTAGTCTCTATGCAACCTTTCTATTATAATATGTGTTAGATTGATTGTCGATAATTTTGTAATTGTCTGCCTCTAATTTGTGGTTCTATTTTACGTGCTTTTAGATAAGCAAAACGTGTGAGATATATTTTTATTTTTTATTTTTTTAGTTTACAACTTTAAGTTTTAATTCTAATTATAATTATAATATGTTTTGATATATTTATGGTCAACTCTTGCGTGTGTAGATAATTGGTGCAAATACATCAATATTTTTTACTAAATTATGCTTATATTCCATTACATAGTATGTTATGTGTCATCCAATGTATTTTTTAGATATACGCCAAAATAGATTTTTAACTCAGTGATATAATGGATAAGTTATGGAATATTATATAATGACAACTATACTATCTTTCTCACTTCATCTTTGGACACATGGAGTCAAATAGTGTAGCACATACTTCTCTAAGTGTAGTTACATAATGTCTATAATATTGCATAGTATCATCATGGTGAAAAAATATCATGTTTTAATGGAAAAAAATAGCTCATTTTTAATGAGATCTATAAAATATTTTATAGTTATCTTTTAAAGTACTTATACTACATATTTTATATACAATGTTATTAAAACAACCCTGCAAACTAACAAACTAGGATGATGCCATATCACTATCAATTTTGCTATATAAATTTTTTTTTACACATCTATGATATTCTACTCCTACAAACCATATATCTATAATTAGCTCTTTGTTAAAAATAAAATTGAAACTCCAATATTGTGGTTATATTTTGTTTAATAACTCTTATTAGTGCATTGCAATATTTTGTCTCCCCCAATTCTGATTTTGTAACCATTTAAATTATCAATCTTTTTTTTTTCTTGTAACTATTTTCACACGCCTTATGAAATTAGCTTTTGATCGGGCACTACCACAAGAAAACCTTCTAGATATATATGAGTTTTCACAACACCATTTGATCAACTCAAAAGAAAACCTCTTTGCAACACCATTTTGTAACATATTCTACCTATTTTTTCATTTTTCTCAAAATCTTGATTGTTGTTAGTTAGAGTATTATTTTTGCAGGCATATTTGATCTCATCTACGACATGAAGATTGTCCATATTCAGCTTCATATTATTATTATTATTATTATTATTATTATTATTATTATTATTATTATTATTATTATTATTATTATTATTATTATTATTATTATTATTATTATTATTATTATTATTATTGTTGTGTCTTCAAGAGATTTAAAAATATGTGTCCTTTAATAGATACAAGAATAATGTTTAATATTTAGATTCATAAATTATTTGTTGTTTTTTATTATAGAGGTGTTTTATATTGTTAATTTATTTAAAAATACTACCTATTTTAAGTTTCTTCATCTCTTTTACTTCTACTCAACCATGCAGAGTTTATTTCTGAAAATTTTCACGTTCAGGTTTTATAGAAGTCTGATATTCAAGACATTGAAATTTAGATTTGTCATTTTTTTAACAGAGTTAGAATGAAATGAATACCAAATGACAAATTCGTATACATAATTTTCTAACAATATTTTGACTACAAATTTATATTTGTTCTTCCTCTTTGTCTTATAATATTTTTTTTTATTTATTATGAAAGCAAATAGAGAAAAATTAAAATGTTAGTTGCAACCATTTTTACTATGATTAAAAGAACACTCATTTTGTCTTGTCATTTTTTATTTTACTTTTCACTTTATATTATCCATTTAGTGTCCTCATCTGAATGTGTCAACTTAAATCAATTTCATGCTCAATCATTTTAAAATTATAATTACACGACAACATGAGTAGAAAAAGAGCACGACTAATTTGATTTTATGGTAGATAATTACATATATTAATATCCATTAAAATACTTTTAAGATTTTTAATACTAAATATAATTTATAGACTTTACTTGTAGGATGATCTTCTCTATGGATTTATTTTAAAAACTATGATTTTTGTTTTATGCATCCTAACCATACACTTGAGAGAAAGATTTATTTTTAGACTGAATATTTGAAACAGTGATGAATATTTAACAATGAGTATTTCTTTAAAATAATGTAGTAATTAGAAAGATGTAGATTATTGATTGACATATCAATTTTAACATATTATTTGGTCCATCATGTAGACCGTTAATAATTAATATACTACTAACTTGATATTTATTACTATATTTTAATGCATATATATTTTTTTACATAATACTCTTTTTGTTCTATATTTTTTATAATCCTTAAGGAGTGAAATGTGATATAAGAAATTAAATTATAAATCAGTTGATCAAACTTTTAAATATTTTTTTAACAGTTTTAAATCTTAATCATTCATTTAAAAATAACTAAAATTTTAAATAATATTTCATTGGGTAAAATTTAATATATGAATTAGTTACGATTACCTTTTCTAAAACATTCTACATAAACTCAAATAAACTCTTATATAACAATTAATCAAATAAACTCATTTGAAAAAAATCATTTACAAAC
The DNA here is from genome assembly GCF_000331145.2 of Cicer arietinum. Taxonomy (NCBI): domain Eukaryota; kingdom Viridiplantae; phylum Streptophyta; class Magnoliopsida; order Fabales; family Fabaceae; genus Cicer; species Cicer arietinum. The sequence goes on from NC_021166.2 coordinate 21,631,145, forward strand.
AAAATCAACAAATTATATTATTTTTAAAATTTTAAAATATTATTCACAATAATACTAATATATTAAACTCTATATATATTATGAACATGCGGACCATATTCTAATATTTATATTATTTTTTTAATGATATTTACCTTCTAAAGAATTCTCTTGTTCTTAGCTATATTTCACACCAATGTACTATGATGCCTTATTTACTGGTAAAAAATTCACCAACAAAAAGCCTTACTGTAAATGTTGTAACATCTCATGTTCCTTACATGAAATATATCGAGGTTATCTTTCAAGTTTTATCATACATAATATGATAGTGTAAATATCTTGAAATCAAAATTTTCAAATAAATGTTATATAATTAATTTCTAAACTAACTAGATGAATATTCCAAATCCTTGGTTCATGTTAAATGGTTGTTTTAACCCTTGTTCAATACAATGACATTTTTGGATTTAAACTCTTGCAAAGTGAACTCAAAATTTTACTTTTAGTGTGTGTGTATATAGTTACTCATAACAAACTACTAACTAATTAACATAATTAATGAGAAGCAATTAACAAGCGAAATATTGGAGGTGACACTTGCACGCGAAACTGATAAAAAAAAAACAAACATAATTACATGCAAATAGTGACACTGGCACGTGAAACAGGTGAAAACAAAAAATATATATAATTAGATGCAAATGAGTAGCTAAAAATAGGGAATGGTTGTAAAGCAATGGTAATTTCCTTATTTACAAAATATAAAACAATTTTTTTTTTTGTTAAATATTTATAAGAAACAAAGATAAGGTATAACACACAAACAATTATTCATTTTCGAACACTCTT
>NC_021166.2:21632107-21688652 GCF_000331145.2 Cicer arietinum
AAACTTGATACATGTTATTGTACCAAAAATCAAACACACAACAACATTGAAGAAAATTTTGAGGAGGAAGAGTTTAGTTTTGCATGCACCAATGTCCAAGGAACATCTATATTTGCCGATGAGATATTTGAAAATGGAAAAATACGACCAATATTCCCTAATTTTGATAAATTTACCCTCTTATTGAATGCACCAAATAATGATGCATCACATCTTCGACCACCGTCAAAGAAGATTTTTGTTGAGATATCTGAAAATTCAAACTCGATATTGAGTGGTGTTTCAAGAGGGCCTCATAACGAGCCCTTGAAAAATAGGACAATGGTTGAAATGAAGGCTTTGAATGAGAGTTACGAAAAAAGTAATTCCACAGGGTCCTCAAAATTGTGGAGATTTCGACAAAACTTGAACCTTCGAAGTAACAGTGACCATAAGGATGCTTTTGTTTTATTGAATCCTTCAATGCCATCAACAACCAACAAGCAAAAGGTAGAAAACATTGTTGTCAAAAAGAGAAAGGAAGATATAAATAAATCTACATTATCGGCTTACGAGAAGTTTTATGTCATGAACAAAATGAAGAAAAATAGCAACAAACGAAGATCGTTTTTGCCTTACAAGCACCATTTACTTGGGATCTTTACCAACATGAATGGATTGAGTAGGAACCTACACCCCTTTTGAGATTTAAATAACACGTTTTCTCTTATTGAGGCTTTATCTGATTATGATATAGGAAAACAATGTTGTGTACCAAACAATTAGGTGATTAGTAATAGGTTTAATTTTTCTCTTGATCAAAATCTAGAGTTTGCATGTGATAATGTAGATTGGATTTGTATTTTTAATGATACAATACAAGGAAAAGAAATAGAAACTTTTTATTTTATCTACCTCGTTTCCAATCCACTAAAATTGAAAGGTCTCTTTTTGGAGTCTCATCCATAATTTGGAATAGAACATCTCACAATTCCTATTTACAACATAGAATGTTCGATTGGATGACGTTTGATGAGTTAGCCATTGCATATTACCAACTTGATTGCTCTATTCTCAATATGATTGAGTCATTAGCGTTAAGTGTTTCTGTTTAAAACAAGTTCTAAATCTCCGTGTCTACCTTTGCCTCCGTTCATATCCAAAAAGGAGAAGTAATAGTGAACAGCTAAAAAGTAAATCTTCTACTTCTTTGGCTAACGACCTATGTTTTTACAATGGACTTATTTCCATATTAAAAGTTAAAATTTGCTAAAGAGAGACTAATGAAAATGAAAACTGGAGACATCAAAAAACAAGAAAACAAATTTTGTGGGAGAAAAGTTTGAAGGGGAAATAGATAAATTGGGCCTTATATAATCCTTTTCATTAATTTATTCAAACAAATAACAATATTTATATATTATTTTGTTGATGATTACCTACTAAAGAATATTTTTATTCTTAGGTATGTTCCACAACAAGAAAATGTTATAAAGGCTGTAATATTTTCACGTTCTTTAAATGAAATGCATCGAGGTAATATGATAGAGTAAATTTCTCAAAATAATTTTTTATAAATAAATGTTATAAAATCAATTTCCATACTAATTAGATGAAGATTCTTAATCCTTCGTTCGTGTCAAATGATTCGCTTTTCTCTTTTCAATCATCATATGTGTGAGAGTATAATGGAAAAATAAGAGTTTGTTCCTTTTAATTTTGAAACCATGCACGAATAAAAATGTGATTTGGTGAGAATTGCCATGATATAGAGAGAGGAGTAGGATCGTAATGGTCGTCTTTTAAGGAGAAATCACATTATAATCCAAAAGATTTAGGAAAATTTACTTACCCTTATAATCCACTGTGAACAAGTGTGTAGACTATGACTCTTATGAACTCTACAAATATCACTTTGGAAATTAAGTGACATCCATTTTCAAAGAAAAAGAGATGAATTAATATTAGTGAAATATAACCATTTTATACAAAATATTAGAATAATTATAAAAAGTATACTTAATTTAGTTTGTTAACAAGTGCATTAACTTGTAGTGTTAAGAATCTATTTCTTTTGTTTATAAATATACAAATTTAAAACCATGGGTTGTTAAAATATATCTGCATGCTAAATTTCTTATAAAGAATTAATTTATTTATTTTTACCTTTGGAATATTTATTAAATATATATTCAATGCGATGATAATTTGAGATTTATACTCTCACATAGTGAACTCAAAATCTTGCTTACAATTAATTTGTATTGTCTATATATAGTTAGTTACAACAAAATACTAACTAATTAATATACTTAATGAGAAAAATATAGATTCGATATTTAGTTAATAAATATACAAAGTTAAAAGCATGGTTGTTACAATACCAATACATCTCATATGCAATTTCTCAAATTTTATAATTATTTTATTAATTAAATATAACTTTAAAGAATTGATTTGATGTTAATTTTTTTAGCATATATATTGATAAATTTTGCGATTAATTTTCTTTACTATCGTGATGATTTTATACTTTTTTATTTATTGAGTAATATAAATTATAAATATTATTTTATTTTTTTGAAAATTAATAGTATTTTAGTGTGAATATTTTGAAAATAAGATTTTAGCGTGAGTATTTTGGAAATAAAATTTGGAAATTATGAGATTAAAATGTGGAATAGAAATGTTTATAAGGTGTTGATTGATTTAATTTCCGATAAATTGGTGATATTTGATATTATTGTGATATTTGATGCTAAATTAATTTTGTGCCTATGTTTAAATTGATGAGATTATGTGATGATAAAATTGATGAGTTTGGAACCTAGAAAGTATTGTCTCAATGTCTTCATCTTCTAACATTTAGAAGAGTTCCTATTTCATGTCGAGTAGATTAGCTTTACCTTCTTGTATTTGCTTATATCCTTCGTAGTTGAGAACCAAAGTATTAAAGATGCTCTTAGTTGTTTCTTTGTTGCTACATTTCACTAGTAGAAAATTAAGTTTTTAATACAGCTAGTTAAGTTGTTTACGTTTAATACAGTTATATTGGCAACCGACTTAAGAGAGACGGTAAAAATAAAAAATAATATATCTCATCTTCCTATGTGTTTAAGTCGGTTGATTGGGTAAACGGCTTAATAAAATGAGGCAAATTTGTTTAATGCGGATATATTGATAACCGACTTAAGACATACATAAATAATATAAAAAATCTTGTAAATTGAACATTTTATCTTCCTACCCTAACCTCTGCGCTATGAACCTCCACCTTTTATTCCCTAACCTGCATATCGTGAGCACTTACAACCTCCTGACTTTCTTCTAACATCGACTTCACAACTTGCCGCCGTTTTATCTCACCACTTCATCAATTTGTTAAGACAGGTTTGATACTCAAGTTCGTGATCATTGAATGTTAAACTTTATTTATATAGAAATATCATTGTGAGTAATTTTCTATAATTTTCTGCCATTACAATTGTTGATAATTTACTATGCAAGTCATATAACAATAGTTGTTCACACTTTACGTTGTTAAAATGATTAGTATATATAGGCATAAGTTCATTTCTAAAGAATAACACGCTTTTCACGTTTTGTAGTTTCACGCTCTGGAGTACAAGACATGAACTTTCATAGTTACAACAAAAAATGAAAATGAGAACATGGGTAGTGCCATGTTTGATAAAATGCCACAAAAGGCCTTCATGTAAGAGATGTTCATTTTGAGTTTATTGTTGATTGCATTAAATTGTCCCTAAAATTATTTGAGAGAGAGCTATATATTATGGGAAAAAAAAGGTAAAAAAAAATGACAAGCCAAACTCATTTGTTTAAAGTGTCTCTTTATCATTTTGTTTGAAGACTATAGATGAACTCATGATTTGTATTTTTTTTCCCGTTAAAATTTGCATTTTATTATTGAAGTATATGTTACAATATGTCTTTTCATCTTATGCTTTATAATTGATAAAAAAATAATAATGTGTTTTATAAGATTTTTTTTATGTCTTTTGGATAAATGCAAGAGATTTTTCCGATTTTATTCAACTAAATATATTAAGTTGCTGTTGACTAAATTCACGTGCTTAGTTTTTATCTATAAATTATAATGATTAATTATGATATTTCCTTCATATTTGAGTTGTTGAATGTGATATATTTAATTGATTTGTTGTGACATGTTGTCACGACCCAAAATTTAAATGTCGTGACCGGCGCACAAGCTATACTCCTAGCCTAGCAAGCCTATCAACTAACTTAACAATCAAACAACTAAACCGTTCCCTAACCATTTCAAAAATATATATATACTTTTTACTCGAAATTTCGACAGAGTATCCCTTGTAACTTCAACATTCCCAAATTTATAAATTCCCTGTTAAATTTTCAATTGAGTCACAATTAAAAGAACATAATCTAATTGTTTAATACACTTCAAAATAAAACTTCTAGACTCCAAAATAGCTGCAAATTACATTAGACTCGATATATTTTACAAAAAATGGTCCTCGATCAAAGAGGTCTACCAAAAAGAAATAGAGTCGAGACTTGAGCCTACTAACAGTTTGCTACTCAGCTGCATGCGAATTTGGAAAAAATAAACAACATGAAGGGGTAAGTCACAAAGACTTAGTGAGGAGACAACAACCACCATCAATTAGAAGGGAAACACAAAAGGCACGAATCAAAATCAAAATGAACAACTTTAAAATCATCAACAACAAAAAACAAGTAAAAATTCAAATTTTGGAGAATCAAGAGGCGACTTCATCTTATTGATAACTCTTTCCTCCTAAGGGAGGCCTTTCCCTTAGTGGTGGCTCCATCTAACGGATAGCCATTTCCTCTCAATCTTGTAACGCATCATCACGTATCAATTAGGGAGCTTACATCGCGTTGATAGCTCTCTCCTCCTACGGATGACATTTCTCATAAGGGCGACTTCATCTAATAGGTAACTCTCCCTAATCAAAACAAGGTAACTAGGTGCACCTAAAGTTGTTAACGATTTAATAATTATAACCATGATTTCTCAAAACACGTATTTAAAATCATTTCTTCGTAATTTATGGAAAACAAATTCAATCGCATAACAATTCAATATTTAAATACTTTAACTCATACGTAAATCAAACTAATAACATATTATATAATCATGACCATTAAATTAAATAGTTGACAAAATTGGAATAAATTTTAAAGGTTGTGTTACCAAATTTTTTCAATAAATACTTTAGTATAGAAAATAAGTAAAATAATAATAATAATAATAATAGTAATAATAATAATAATAATAATAATAATAATAATAATAATAATAACATTATAAAAATATATGACGATGACCGTCGTCAACTCACAGCTATGGAGAATCGTCTAAGTTTGCTCTTCAACAACTCTTAGAGTAGCTGACAAGATCTCAGTTGACAAATCTGAGTATCAAAAATATTTCCAGAACTTTAGAAAAATTTATTCTAAAGTTTAGCTAACTCTAGGAAACCATCAAAATCATTTAAATATACTCTAAGCACAAAATAAGATTTTTACTCAAAACTACATTTTTCTATGAATTCATACTAGGATTAGAGTTGTACATTTACCTCAATGAGTCTCAATAAACAACTCTCAAGAGATGGTACCCTTTTCCTTCCTTAGAACACAAACCCTAACCCAAAAATCTCAACCAAAAGAATTTATAGGAGTTTGAGAAGTTATGTTTGTGGGGATGTTAAATCTCTTTTAAGAGTTGAAGATTTGAGTAATAGAGTGAGAAGAAGCAAGGAGAAGGGAACGAAACGAAGGAAAAAAAAAGCAACAAAAATGGGGGAGGGGGAGTGTTCGGCCGAGAGGGAGAGAGAGAGAGAAGAAATAGGAGAAAATGAGGGAGTGAAATGGAAAGAGAGTGAGAGTGAGTGGGGTTGAGTTTTTTATTTATTTATTATAATTATTAATTATTATTATTATTATTATTATTATTATTATTATTATATATATTCTTATTATTATTAAAAAAAAAAAGAGACACAGACGTGTCAATCTCCTCCCCTTATAAAAATCCGTCCTCGAATTTATTTGACTTTTTATTAATTTAATAAATACCACTAACCTTGAGTTTCAACATAAGTGTGGGTACTTTGCATGGATGACTTCTTCGGGTTCCCAAGTAGTTTCTTCACCGGATGGACCACGCCAAATGACTTTTACTGAAACGATATCCTTTGAGCGTAAATGTCTCACTTGGCGATCTAATATAGCTATTGGATGTTCAACGTATGATAGACTTTCATCTAACTGTACGTCTTCATGATTAATCACATGAGAATGATCATGAAGATACTTCCGAAGCATCGAAATATGAAAAACTGGATGAACTCCAGAGAGATCCGGTGGAAGTGCCAAGCGATACGCTACTGGTACGACTCTCTCTAAAACTTCAAATGGTCCAATGAACCTTGGGCTTAGTTTCCCCTTTTTACCAAATCGCAACACTCCTTTCATTGGTGAAACTCGTAAGAATACATGTTCTCCCACTGAAAACTCTAAGGGATGACGCTTCTTATCAGAATAAGATTGTATCCTACTTTGAGCTGTCACTAAGCGATCCCGAATCAATTTAACTTTTTCAATGGCATCTTGAACCAATTCTGGGCCGACTAATTTAGCTTTACCAACTTCAAACCACCCTATCAGTGACCTACACCGTCTTCCGTTCAAAGCCTCAAACAGAGCCAGCTGAATACTAGATTGATAACTATTATTGTATGCAAATTCCATCAAGGGAAAATGTTGATCCCAACTACCCCCAAGATCCAGAACACAAGCACGGAGCATATCTTCCAATATTTGTATAGTCCTTTCAGATTGACCATCTGTTTGAAGATGAAAAGCGGTACTAAGCTTCAAAGGAGTTCCTAATGAAGTTTGGAACGACTTCCAAAATTGAGCAGTAAATTGAGACCCGCGATTAGAAATAATAGACATCAGTACACCATGCAAAGAGACAATTTTATCTAAATAAAGTTTAGCATATTGAGATGCAGTATAAGTAGTCTTCACATGCAAAAAGTGTGCAGATTTGGTCAACCGGTCTATAATCTCCCACACCGAGTCATAACCCCTTTGGGTTCGTGGTAATCCTGTGACAAAATCCATAGCGATGTCTTCCCACTTGCATTCAGGTATTTCAACAGGTTGAAGTAATCCTGCAGGCTTTTGGTGCTCAGCCTTTACTTTTTGACACACTAAACACCTAGAGACAAAATCTGCTACGTCTCTTTTCATCCCTTCCCACCAATACAATTCTCTCAAGTCTTGATACATCTTATTATAACCTTGGTGAATAGTATAAGAAGAATGATGAGCCTCCTCTAAAATTTTTCTCCTTAAGCCACCAACATTTGGGACACACAGTCAAGCCTTCAATCTCAGCACACCATTAGAATCAACTAAAAAGTCTGAAATTTTACCATTCTGAACATTATTTACCATGTTCACCAAGTATGGGTCTTGACTTTGAGCTTCCTTTATATCATCAACTATGGTTGGACGAATTTGCACGTGGGCTAAAAATAACCTCGAATGACCAAGTTCCAATTGAATTCCACTTTCCGCAACTTCTTGAAATTCTTTAACTACTGGCCTTTTTATTTCTGTTATATGAGCGAGACTGCCTATGGATTTCCTACTCAAAGCATCTGCAACAACATTTTCCTTCCCTAGATGGTATAAGATTGTGCAATCATAATCTTTCAAGAGTTCCATCCATCTTCTTTGTCTTAAATTTCAGTCTCGCTGCTGAAAGATATACTTAAGACTTTTATGGTTAGTATAAATCTCACAAGTTTCACCATATAAATAGTGCCTCCAAATCTTAAGAGCAAAAATAACGGCAGCCATTTCCAAATCATGTGTGGGATAGTTCACCTCATGCCTCTTGAGTTGTCTAGATGCATATGCAATAACTTTACCTTGTTGCATAAGTACACAACCGAGACCAACTCTAGAAGCTTCACAATAAACTGCATAACTTTCACCACTTATAGGTAATGCCAAAATAGGTGTTGACGTCAAGTACTCCTTCAATTTTTGAAAGCTTTCCTCACATGCATTAGTCTATCGGAACTCAATTTTCTTCTGGGTTAACCTAGTCAACGAAGATGCAATCTTTGAGAAATCCTTCACAAAACGTCGATAATAACAACCTAAGCCAAGAAAACTCCAAATCTCCTTCACTGTGGTAGGTCTGGGCCAATTCTGGACGGCTTCCACCTTACTTGGATCTACACTTATTCCGTTCTTAGACACAACACGACCTAAAAATGTCACACTATCCAGCCAAAACTGACATTTTGAGAATTTGACATATAATTGTTTATCTCTTAAGGTTTGCAAAACCAATGTTAAATGTCGCTCATGTTCTTCTTTACTCTTGGAATAAACAAGGATGTCATCAATAAACACAATTACGAATTGATCAAAGAATGGTTTAAAAACGTAATTTATCAAATCCATAAAAGCTGCTGGGGCATTAGCAAGCCCAAAGGACATAACCAAAAATTCATAATGCCCCTAACGCGTAAGGAAAATTGTCTTCGTTATGTCATCTCTTTTAATCTTCAACTGGTGATACCCCGACCGCAAATCAATCTTTGAAAAACATTGAGCTCCTTGAAGTTGGTCAAACAACTCATCAATGTGTGGCAAAGGGTATTTATTCTTTACAATTATTTTATTTAACTGCCTATAGTCTACACACAACCGCATGGATCCATCTTTCTTCTTTACAAATAATACCGGTGCTCCCCAAGGAGAAGAACTTGGACGAATAAAACCCTTATCAAGAAGATCTTGAAGATGCTCCCTTAACTCCTTAAGTTCTGCTGGGGCCATACGATAAGGAGGTATGGATATAGGGTGAGTGTTTGGAACTAAGTCTATAGAGAATTCAATCTCCCTATCAGGTGGTAACCCAGGAAGTTCTTTAGGAAAAACATCTGGAAATTCACATGCTATTGAAATTTTTTCCAATTTCTCTTCAGCCACTTGTGTATCCCTTACCACGGTTAAGTACACTTGACAACCTCTTCTCATTAACTTGTTAGTTGCCAAAGCTGAGATTTGGTTATGTGGTACCCAACAACGTTCTCCTTGAAACGAGAAGACTGATTTCTCCGGTATCTCAAATTTCACCACTTTGTTATGGAAATCCAAAGTGGCATGATGAAAACCCAACCAATCCATACCCAAAATCACATCAAAATCTATCAAGTCAATAACTAATAAATCTATCGGCAACACCTTGCCATCAATAGTTATATCACAAGAACGATACACCGACTTAGCAAGCAAATTTCCTCCAACAGGTGTAACTACAACTAAATGCTTTTCTAAAGAATATGAACATTTACCAAGTCAGGTAGCAAACCACGAGGATACAAAAGAATGTGTAGCTCCAAGATCAAACAAAACACGAGCGTCTCTAGAACAAATAGAAAGTATACTTGTAAATACTGCATTGGATGTCTGAGCATCCTGACGTGTCAAAGCAAACACTCGAGCCTGACCTCTTCTTGCTGGTATCTGACCTCTACCACCAAATCCTCTACCTCGTTGCTGAGATGTTCCTGAACCTCTGACATAAGAATTTCCACTTTAACGCACATGTGCAGAATGAGCCTGAGAAGATGCCAAAGTTGTTAGTGCTGAGACATAAATAGAGGATGTGTGTGTCGTGTCTGCAGGACAATCCCTCCTGATGTGACCTATTTGGTCACATTGGTACCACACCTTAGCATTACCATCTCTAGCACAATTCCCGAAGTGAAACCTACCATAAATCTATCGGCAACACCTTGCCATCAATAGTTATATCACAAGAACGATACACCGACTTAGCAAGCAAATTTCCTCCAACAGGTGTAACTACAACTAAATGCTTTTCTAAAGAATATGAACATTTACCAAGTCAGGTAGCAAACCACGAGGATACAAAAGAATGTGTAGCTCCAAGATCAAACAAAACACGAGCGTCTCTAGAACAAATAGAAAGTATACTTGTAAATACTGCATTGGATGTCTGAGCATCCTGACGTGTCAAAGCAAACACTCGAGCCTGACCTCTTCTTGCTGGTATCTGACCTCTACCACCAAATCCTCTACCTCGTTGCTGAGATGTTCCTGAACCTCTGACATAAGAATTTCCACTTTAACGCACATGTGCAGAATGAGCCTGAGAAGATGCCAAAGTTGTTAGTGCTGAGACATAAATAGAGGATGTGTGTGTCGTGTCTGCAGGACAATCCCTCCTGATGTGACCTATTTGGTCACATTGGTACCACACCTTAGCATTACCATCTCTAGCACAATTCCCGAAGTGAAACCTACCACAAGTAGAGCACCGTGTAGCTGAAACACCAGAATGTCTCTGAGGGAAAGTGGATTGTGATGCTGCTCCAGAATCTGATCTACGAATCTGCATTGTCCCAAAAGACTGCCCACTATGGCCACCCCTTTGAGACATGAGTCTTTGTTGCCCCTGATAATCAAACATAGATCCACCACCGCGATTTGAATAGTTACTATAAGATCCTTCAATCATTTGCTTCTTATGTGAATCTTGTCTATTGCCTCCTTTTTCCTTCTGTCGTTGCTCAATCAAAAGGGCCAAACTCAAAACCTCAGCAAAAGTAGAACAATTCGACCCAACCACAAATCTAAATAAATAATCCTTCAATCCTATAATGAACCTCTTAACACGCATCTCCTCAGTGATAGGATAAGGAGCATGTCTAGAGAGCTGTGTAAAACAAGCACTATACTCTGAAACTGCCATACCCTTCGTCTGCTCCAATCGCTCAAACACATGAGCTAATCCATCTCTAACACTCTCCGGAAGAAAACGAGCCATGAACAACTGACAAAACTCTCTCCATGCTAACGGAGGTGTACCCATTTGTCTACCATGTGACACTATATCAAACCAATCACGTGCCACGCCTATTAGCTGAAATGATGTCAGTTCTACTACTCTTACCTCAGAACAACCCAATGCTCTCCAAAGCCGCTCTAGTCTGTCAATGAATTGTTGTGGGTCCTCAGTTGCACTAGACCCAGAAAAAGTAGGGGGTTTAAGCTTCATGAAGTCTGGTAAAGTAACCTCAATACCCCTCGTTGCAACAGTTATCTGATTCTCAACTTGTCTAACCTCTTGTTGACCATTGACATTTTCATGCCTTTGATCAACCTCATGTTGTTGTCCGACGACAACCTCAACAAGTTGTTGCATAACCTGTTGTAATCCCTACAGACCAACAACAAACTCTTCCATGGCTGGATTTCTGCGCCTCCTTCTAGGTACCTCAACATCAACATTCAAACCACACCTGCCAACTTTAGCTCTACGCCTATTTTGAGCACGAACTGAAACACGACCTCGTTGATGAACTCCTTGAGCTTGAGAAATTGATTCATCAACAATTTCCCTTATAGTAGAATTCCTAGTTTTAGGTGGCATTCTCACCTATTCAAAGAACAATGATCCAAAATTTGAATAAGACGACAAGAAATTGTGGAAAGGTACTGATGATGAATTTAAACACAGATTCAGACAATAGATGAGACTCTCATAAAGTGCTAATAGCCCTTGCAAGTAAGTCACACCACGTAGGACTATTAGGACCTACAACCGAGCTCTGATACCAACGTTGTCACACCACGAAATTTAAATGTCGTGACCGGCGCACAAGCTATACTCCTAGCCTAGCAAGCCTATCAACTAACTTAACAATCAAACAACTAAACCGTTCTCTAACCATTTCAAAAATATATATATACTTTTTACTCGAAATTTCGACAGAGTATCCCTTGTAACTTCAACATTCCCAAATTTATAAAATCCCTGTTAAATTTTCAATTCAGTCACATTTCAAAGAACATAATCTAATTGTTTAATACACTTCAACATAAAACTTCTAGACTCCAAAATACCTGCAAATTACATTAGACTCGACATATTTTACAAAAAATGGTCATTGATCAAAGAGGCCTACCAAAAAGAAATTAAGTCGAGACTTGAGCCTGTTAACAGCTTGCTACTCAATGCCTACGAATCTGGAAAAAATAAACAACATGAAGGGGTAAGTCACAAAGACTTAGTGAGGAGACAACAACCACCATCAATTAGAAGGGAAACACAAAAGGCACGAATCGAAATCAAAATGAACAACCTTAAAATCATCAACAACAAAAAACAAGTAAAATTACAAATTTTTGAGAATCAAGAGACGACTTCATCTCATTGATAGCCCTTTCCTCCTAAGGGAGGTCTTTCCCTTAGGGGTGGCTCCATCTAACAGATAGCCCTTTCCTCTCAATCCTGTAACACATCATCACGTATCAATTAGGGAGCTTACATCGCGTTGATAGCCCTCTCCTCCTACGGATGACATTTCTCATAGGAGCGGCTCCATCTAAGAGGTAACTCTCCATAATCAAAACGAGGTAACTAGGTGCACCTAACACAGTTAACGATTTAATAATTATAACCATGATTTCTCAAAACACGTATTTAAAATCATTTCATCGTAATTCATGGAAAACAAATTCAATCGCATAACAATTCAATATTTAAATATTTTGACTCATACGTAAATCAAACTAATAACATATTATATAACAATGACCATTAAATTAAATAATTGACGAAATCGAGATAAATTTCAAAGGTTGTTTTCTCCAAATTTTTCAATAAATAATTTAGTATAGAAAACAAGTAAAATAATAATAATAATAATAATAATAATAATAATAATAATAATAATAATAATAATAATAATAATAATAATAATAATAATAATAATAATAATAGCATTATAAAAAATATATGACGATGACCGTCGTCAACTCACAGCTATGGAGAATCGTCTAAATTTGCTCTTCAACAACTCTCAAAGTAACCGATAGGGTCTTAGTTGACAAATCTGAGTATCAAAAATATTTTCAGGACTTTAGAAAAATTTATTCTAAAGTTTAGCTAACTCTAGGAAACCATCAAAATCATTTAAATATACTCTAAGCACAAAATAAGATTTTTACTCAAAATTACATTTTTCTATGAATTCATACTAGGATTAGAGTTGTACATTTAACTCAAGGAGTCTCAATAAACAACTCTCAAGAGATGGGTACCCTTTTCCTTCCTTAGAACACAAACCCTAACCCAAAAATCTCAACCAAAAGAATTTGTAGGAGTCTAAGAAATTATGTTTGTGGGGATGTTAAATTCCTTTTAAGGGTTGAGGGTTTGAGTAATAGAGTGAGAAGAAGCAAGGAAAAGGGAATGAAAGGAAGGGAAAAAAAAGCAACAAAAATAGGGGAAGGGGAGTGTTCGGCCGAGAGGGGGAGAGATAGAGAAGAAATAAGACAAAATGAGGGAGTGAGATGAAAAAAGAGTGAGAGTGAATGGGATTGAATTTGTTTTTATTTATTATTATTAATTAATTAATTATTATTATTATATATTCTTATTATTATTAAAAAAAAAAAGACACGGACATATCACATGTTACTTTATCATTCTAGAATTCTTGACATATTATGCTTAAATTAGTTGTTAATGCCTTTAAATATAGTTATTATATTATTGAAGACTAAGTTTGAATTTTATTAGCTAGATATTAGTTGTTTGTTTACGAAACGAGGATGAAATTTATTTTCGAGAGAATAAAATATTTGTAATACTTCAAATTATATAATAAATTATTTTATTAATAAATTAGATATTAAAGAACTAATTTGACTTTATAAGTTTTTTTTATAATATATGAGAAATATTATGATTAAATTTCTTTATATATAACGTTGCGGTATGTTTATACATATTTAATTTGTTGGTTAGATAGATTATGAATATTATTATTTATTTAGAGTAGTGTGAAAATGGCACGGCGCAATTTGTGGTTCCGAAACTTTTATATATATTTTAATTTAAAGATATTATTTTAATTAAAATGAGATACGATTGAACTTTTAATAATTTAAGAGAATACAAAAAGATGATGCATTGGAGTTTTGAACTCAACTTCCGTTTTTTTAATTAAGAACTTTAATTCCAAAGAGTTCCATATTTACGATGTGTTTCCTTCATGTGTTGCAACTTTGAAACTGCATTTGTCGAGAACAAGAATACAAAGCCACCTAAGTCCTCGCATTTGAGATAGCTGCCATATGTCCTGTTGGAAAGTCACCCTATGTGTCACAAAGGAAATTATTGTACCGAAGCCTATACTCTTGTTTGTATGTTACATCCAAGTTGATTATGTTCCTCATAATTTATTATTCGTGTTTTGGTGATTTTGTAAACTTGCTGTTTATTTTCGAATTCATTCGTACGCTATTTGATTTATGTGTTGAGAAAACGTCGATATACGGTAAGGGGCGAACGAACAGTTGAATTCATAACTATAATATATGTAAGATGAACAGTTGAATTCATAAATTAATTAATGTAAAAATATATAAATTATGAAATTAAAATGTGAAATAAAAACATCTGTAAGATGTTAATTGATTTAATTTCGTTGAATGTGTGATATTTGATATTATTGTAATATTGAATGTCGAATGAATTTTGTGCATATGTTTGATTATATGAGTTTATGTGAGATGATAATAAAACATGAATGCATTGTATGATATAAGTTTATGTGATGATGATGTATGATTGATGATAGTGATGTTATAAATTTGTGATGTGTTGAAGAATGTAGTGTGACATAATAATATATGATGATGATGGTGACTAACAATTGAGATGTTATTAAATTGTGATGAGTATCTTGATGTCACCCCATAGTTGATGAAATAATGATGATTCCAACTTGTGCTAATGGTGGTGCTCTTAATGGATTAGTCTAGGCCAACCAGGGGAGAAAATAGATGTGTTGAATTTTTGAAGTTTATATGCTTTTATCATCATATAGGTAGGGTTTGACAAGCCTAATAATGATTTTGAGAAAGTACAACTGAATAAGCTTGGAGTTTTTTGGTGGAGAATTCCTAGATGACTTGAAGGTAGTCCTCTAAATGTCAGGAGCTACTATGCAACACACATTTATCTCAAGTGTTGCATATATGTGTCTTGAGTTGAGTTGAGAGGATCTATGAGGACAGGGTAAATTTAAATTATTCGTCCACTTATGTGGTGGTTGAAAGTGCAAACACGAGAAGAGGGATTGGATTGAGTTTAACTACCTTAATAACTTTTTCATTATTTGATTAACACTAGTTCAAACTTGATGATTTACTTGGAGTAGAAGTAGTAACAAAACTAAGTAGTGCAATAATAAAGTGACACAAGTAATTTATTTTGATTCACCACTAACTTGGCTACATCCAAACCCTTCACTAAAAAATATTTAATTCACTAATTCAACAACTTGAATTACAAAGCACATGACCCTCAAAGCCAATCTTCTAAAAAAGCCTCACAACCCCAGACTTTTGAGGAAGACAAACATCTTGACTCTATCAACCAAGTCTTCTCTGCACAACCTGACAACTCAAGATTGTTGAATGCACACTAACACCACTATCGGGTTTGATTACAAATGTTTAGAACTTGAGTAGTTGCTTCTAATTGGTGCAAATACATCAATATTTTTTACTAAATTGTGCTTATATTCCATTATATAGTATGTTATGTGTCATCCAATATATTTTTTAGATATACGCCAAAA
Organism: Cicer arietinum; assembly: GCF_000331145.2. Lineage (NCBI taxonomy): Eukaryota > Viridiplantae > Streptophyta > Magnoliopsida > Fabales > Fabaceae > Cicer > Cicer arietinum. The sequence goes on from NC_021166.2 coordinate 21,647,830, forward strand.
TAGATTTTTAACTCAGTGATATAATGGATAAGTTATGGAATATTATATAATGACAACTATACTATCTTTCTCACTTTATCTTTAGAAACATGGAGTCAAATAGTGTAGCACATACTTCTCTAAGTGTAGTTACATAATGTCTATAATATTGCATAGTATCATCATGGTGAAAAAATATCATGTTTTAATAGAAAAAATAACTCATTTTTAATGAGATCTATAAAATATTTTATAGTTATCTTTTAAAGTACTTATACTACATATTTTATATACAATGTTATTAAAACAACTCTGCAAACTAACAAACTAGGATGATGCCATATCACTATCAATTTTGCTATACAAGTTTTTTTTTTACACATCTATGATATTCTACTCCTTCAAACCATATATCTATAATTAGCGCTTTGTTAAAAATAAAATTGAAACTCCAATATTGTGGTTATATTTTGTTTAATAACTCTTATTTGTGCATTGCAATATTGTGTCTCCCCCAATTCTGATTTTGTAACCGTTTAAATTATCAATCTTTTTTTTTTCTTGTAACTATTTTCACATGCCTTATGAAATTAGCTTTTGATCGGGCACTGCCACAAGAAAACCTTCTAGATATATATGAGTTTTCACAACACCATTTGATCAACTCAAAAGAAAGCCTCTTTGCAACACCATTCTTCTTTTGCACAAATAGTTTTTGAATGTGTCAACTTAAATCAATTTCATTCTTAATCATTTTAAAATTATAATTACACGACAACATGAGTAGAAAAAGAGCACGACTAATTTGATTTTACAATAGATAATTACATATATTAATATCCATTAAAATACTTTTAAGATTTTTAATACTAAATATAATTTATGGACTTTGTTTGTAGGATGATCTTCTCTATGGATTTATTTTAAAAACTACGATTTTTGTTTTATGCATCCTAACCATACATTTGAGAGAGTGATTTATTTTTAGACTGAATATTTGAGAGAGTGATGAATATTTAACAATGAGTATTTCTTTAAAATAATGTAGTAATTAGAAAGATGTAGATTATTGATTGACAAATCAATTTTAACATATTACTTGGTCCATCATATAGACCGTTAATGATTAATATACTACTAACTTGATATTTATTACTATATTTTAATGCGTATATATTTTTTTACATAATACTCTTTTTGTTCTATATTTTTTATAATCCTGAAGGAGTGAAATGTGATATAAGAAATTAAATTATAAATCAGTTGATCAAACCTTTAAATATTTTTTAACAGTTTTAAATCTTAATCATTTATTTAAATATAACTAAAATTTTAAATAATATTTCAATGGGTAAAATTTAATATATGAATTAGTTACGATTACCTTTTCTAAAACATTCTACATAAACTCAAATAAACTCATTTGAAAAAAATCATCTACAAACAAAATCAACAAATTATATTATTTTTAAAATTTTAAAATATTATTCACAATAATACTAATATATTAAACTCTATATATATTATGCAACGTGTGGACCATATTCTAATATTTATATTATTTTTTTTATGATATTTACCTTCTAAAGAATTCTCTTGTTCTTAGCTATATTTCACACCAATGTATTATGATGCCTTATTTACTGGTAAAAAATTCACCAACAAAAATCCTTATTGTAAATGTTGTAACATCTCATGTTCCTTACATGAAATATATCGAGGTTATCTTTCAAGCTTTATCATACATAATATGATAGCGTAAATATCTCGAAATCAAAATTTTCAAATAAATGTTATATAATTAATTTCTAAACTAACTAGATGAATATTCCAAATCCTTTGTTCATGTTAAATGGTTGTTTTAACCCTTGTTCAATGCAATGACAATTTTGGATTTAAACTCTTGCAAAGTGAACTCAAAATTTTACTTTTAGTGTGTGTATATAGTTACTCATAACAAAATACTAACTAATTAACATAATTAATGAGAAGCAATTAACAAGCGAAATATTGGAGGTGACACTTGCACGCAAAACTGATAAAAAAAACAAACATAATTACATGCAAATGAGTAGCTAAAAATAGAGAATGGTTGTATAGTAATGGTAATTTCCTTATTTACAAAATAGAAAACAATTTTTTTTTTGTTAAATATTTATAAAAAACAAAGATAAGGTATAACACACAAACAATTACTCGTTTTCGAACATTCTTTCACACCTTAAATGTGTAATAACCTCTCAAAACCTCCAAACGAACCGAGTTCCATTTATCCAACAAAATCTAACCTTCTATTTTGATTTATATATAAATACTCTTTCACATCTTAAATGTGTAATAACCTCCCAAAATCTCTAAATGAACCAAGTTCCATTTAACCTACAAAATGGAGGTGACACTGGAACGTGAAACAGGCGAAAACAAAAAAAAATATAATTAGATGCAAATGAGTAGCTAAAAATAGGGAATGATTGTAAAGCAATGGTAATTTCCTTATTTACAAAATATAAAACAATTTTTTTTGTTAAATATTTATAAGAAACAAAGATAAGGTATAACACACAAACAATTACTCATTTTCGAACATTCTTTCACACCTTAAATGTGTAATAACCTCTCAAAACCTCCAAACGAACCGAGTTCCATTTATCCAACAAAATCTAACCTTCTATTTTGATTTATATATAAATATTTATCATATTAAATCACTTCCAACATTCAATTAACCTCACGATACATTTTAATCTTACAATTGCAACAAAATGCATAAAACATCCTCAAATATAGAAATATTAAGAGTGCAAGCATTATCAATTCTATGTATGCCTCACCCTTTTCTTGAATTTGAAGGCTTTGCTCCTATGCAAAATAAATTTGATACGTATTGTTGCAGCAAACAAGAAAATGACAAAGAAGATTTTCTTGATTTTAGTGGCTTTGCTCCCATTCCAGACAAACTTGATACATGTTATTGTACCAAAAATCAAACACACAACAACATTGAAGAAAATTTTGAGGAGGAAGAGTTTAGTTTTGCATGCACCAATGTCCAAGGAACATCTATATTTGCCGATGAGATATTTGAAAATGGAAAAATACGACCAATATTCCCTAATTTTGATAAATTTACCCTCTTATTGAATGCACAAAATAATGATGCATCACATCTTCGACCACCGTTAAAGAAGATTTTTGTTGAGATATCTGAAAATTCAAACTCGATATTGAGTGGTGTTTCAAAAGGACCTCATAATGAGCCCTTGAAAAATAGGACAATGGTTGAAATGAAGGCTGTGAATGAGAGTTACGAAAAAAGTAATTCCACAGGGTCCTCAAAGTTGTGGAGATTTCGACAAAACTTGAACCTTCGAAGTAACAGTGACCATAAGGATGCTTTTGTTTTATTGAATCCTTCAATGCCATCAACAACCAACAAGCAAAAGGTAGAAAACATTGTTGTCAAAAAGAGAAAGGAAGATATAAATAAATCTACATTATCGGCTTACGAGAAGTTTTATGTCATAAACAAAATGAAGAAAAATAGCAACAAACGAAGATCGTTTTTGCCTTACAAGCACCATTTACTTGGGATCTTTACCAACATGAATGGATTGAGTAGGAACCTACACCCCTTTTGAGATTTAAATAACACGTTTTCTCTTATTGAGGCTTTATCTGATTATGATATAGGAAAACAATGTTGTGTACCAAACAATTAGGTGATTAGTAATAGGTTTAATTTTTCTCTTGATCAAAATCTAGAGTTTGCATGTGATAATGTAGATTGGATTTGTATTTTTAATGATACAATACAAGGAAAAGAAATAGAAACTTTTTATTTTATCAAACTCGTTTCCAATCCACTAAAATTGAAAGGTCTCTTTTTGGAGCCTCATCCATAATTTGGAATAGAACATCTCAAAATTCCTATTTACAACATAGAATGTTCGATTGGATGACATTTGATGAGTTAGCCATTGCATATTACCAACTTGATGGCTCTATTCTCAATATGATTGAGTCATTAGCGTTAAGTGTTTCTGTTTTAAACAAGTTCTAAATCTCCGTGTCTACCTTTGCCTCTCTTCATATCCAAAAAGGAGAAGTAATAGTGGACAGATAAAAAGTAAATTTTCTACTTCTTTGGCTTACGACCTATGTTTTTACAATGGGCTTATTTCGATATTAAAAATTAAAATTTGCTAAAGAGAGACTAATGAAAATGAAAACTAGAGACATCAAAAAACAAGAAAACAAATTTTGTGGGAGAAAAGTTTGAAGGGGAAATAGATAAATTGGGCCTTATATAATCCTTTTCATTAATTTATTCAAACAAATAACAATATTTATATATTATTTTGTTGATGATTACCTACTAAAGAATATTTTTATTCTTAGGTATGTTCCACAACAAGAAAATGTTATAAAGGCTGTAATATTTTCACGTTCTTTAAATGAAATGCATCGAGGTAATATGATAGAGTAAATTTCTCAAAATAATTTTTTATAAATAAATGTTATAAAATCAATTTCCATACTAATTAGATGAAGATTCTTAATCCTTCGTTCGTGTCAAATGATTCGCTTTTCTCTTTTCAATCATCATATGTGTGAGAGTATAATGGAAAAATAAGAGTTTGTTCCTTTTAATTTTGAAACCATGCACGAATAAAAATGTGATTTGGTGAGAATTGCCATGATATAGAGAGAGGAGTAGGATCGTAATGGTCGTCTTTTAAGGAGAAATCACATTATAATCCAAAAGATTTAGGAAAATTTACTTACCCTTATAATCCACTGTGAACAAGTGTGTAGACTATGACTCTTATGAACTCTACAAATATCACTTTGGAAATTAAGTGACATCCATTTTCAAAGAAAAAGAGATGAATTAATATTAGTGAAATATAACCATTTTATACAAAATATTAGAATAATTATAAAAAGTATACTTAATTTAGTTTGTTAACAAGTGCATTAACTTGTAGTGTTAAGAATCTATTTCTTTTGTTTATAAATATACAAATTTAAAACCATGGGTTGTTAAAATATATCTGCATGCTAAATTTCTTATAAAGAATTTATTTATTTTTACCTTTGGAATATTTATTAAATATATATTCAATGCGATGATAATTTGAGATTTATACTCTCACATAGTGAACTCAAAATCTTGCTTACAATTTACTTGTATTGTCTATATATAGTTACTTACAACAAAATACTAACTAATTAATATACTTAATGAGAAAAATATAGATTCGATATTTAGTTAATAAATATACAAAGTTAAAAGCATGGTTGTTACAATATCAATACATCTTAAATGCAATTTCTCAAATTTTATAATTATTTTATTCATTAAATATGACTTTAAAGAATTGATTTGATGTTAATTTTTTTAGTATATATATTGATAAATTTTGCGATTAATTTTCTTTACTATCGTGAAGATTTTATACTTTTTTATTTATTGAGTAATATAAATTATAAATATTATTTTATTTTTTGAAAATTAATAGTATTTTAGTGTGAATATTTTGAAAATAAGATTTTAGCGTGAGTATTTTGGAAATATAATTTAGAAATTATGAGATTAAAATGTGGAATAGAAATGTTTATAAGGTGTTGATTGATTTAATTTTCGATAAATGGGTGATATTTGATATTATTATGATATTTGATGCTAAATTAATTTTGTGCCTATGTTTAAATTGATGAGATTATGTGATGATAAAATTGATGAGTTTGGAACCTAGAAAGTATTGTCTCAATGTCTTCATCTTCTAACATTTAGAAGAGTTCCTATTTCATGTCGAGTAGATTAGTTTTACCTTCTTGTACTTGCTTATATCCTTCGTAGTTGAGAACCAAAGTATTAAAGATGCTCTTAGTTGTTTCTTTGTTGCTACATTTCACTAGTAGAAAATTAAGTTTTTAATACAGCTAGTTAAGTCGTTTACGTTTAATACAGTTATGTTGGCAACCGACTTAAGATAGACGGTAAAAATAAAAAGTAATATATCTCATCTTCCTATGTGTTTAAGTCGGTTGATTGGGTAAACGACTTAATAAAATGAGGCAAATTTGTTTAATGCGGATATATTGATAACCGACTTAAGACAGACATTAAAAACATAAAAAATCTCGTATACTTAACATTGTATCTTCCTACCCTAACCTCTGCGCTATGAACCTCCACCTTTTATTCCCTAACCTGCATATCGTGAACACTTACAACCTCCTGACTTTCTTCTAACATCGACTTCACAACTTGTCGCCGTTTTATCTCACCACTTCATCAATTTGTTAAGACAGGTTTGATACTCAAGTTCGTGATCATTGAACATTAAACTTTATTTATATAGAGATATCATTGTGAGTAATTTTCTATAATTTTCTGCCATTACAATTGTTGATAATTTACTATGCAAGTCATATAACAATAGTTGTTCACACTTTACGTTGCGAAAATGATTAGTATATATAAGCATAAATTCATTTCTAAAGAATAACACGCTTTTCACGTTTTGTAGTTTCACGCTCTGGAGTACAAGACATGAACTTTCATAGTTACAACAAAAAATGAAAATGAGAACATGGGTAGTGCCATGTTTGATAAAATGCCACAAAAGGTCTTCATGTAAGAGATGTTCATTTTGAGTTTATTGTTGATTGCATTAAATTGCCCCTAAAATTATTTGAGAGAGAGCTATATATTATGGGAAAAAAAAGGTAAAAAAAATGACAAGCCAAACTCATTTGTTTAAAGTGTCTCTTTATCATTTTGTTTGAAGACTATAGATGAACTCATGATTTGTATTTTTTTTCCCGTTAAATTTTGCATTTTATTATTGAAGTATATGTTACAATATGTCTTTTCATCTTATGCTTTATAATTTTCAAAAAAATAATAATGTGTTTTATAAGATTTTTTTTAAGTCTTTTGGAAAATGCAAGAGATTTTTCCGATTTTATTCAACTAAATATATTAAGTTGTTGTTGACTAAATTCACGTGCTTAGTTTTTATTTATAAATTATAATGATTAATTATGATATTTCCTTCATATTTGAGTTGTTGAATGTGATATATTTAATTGATTTGTTGTGACATGTTGTCACGACCCAAAATTTAAATGTCGTGACCGGCGCACAAGCTATACTCCTAGCCTAGCAAGCCTATCAACTAACTTAACAATCAAACAACTAAACCGTTCTCTAACCATTTCAAAAATATATATATACTTTTTACTCGAAATTTCGACAGAGTATCCCTTGTAACTTCAACATCCCCAAATTTATAAATTCCCTGTTAAATTTTCAATTGAGTCACAATTAAAAGAACATAATCTAATTGTTTAATACACTTCAAAATAAAACTTCTAGACTCCAAAATAACTGCAAATTACATATTCTACATCTTCCATTTTGTATAATTTGTGTGTGAACAGATTTAGAGAAAATTGAATATAAACATATTTAATTGTTTATTATAGTCGTCATTGACAATTGCTTATTATTAACTATAAGGAGCCTAATGTAGTCTTTATATGTTCATTGAGAAAGAAGCAAGATAAAAATATATGTCACATTGTTGATTTGTAAGTATTTAATTTATTTATATTGTTCATAAGTATTGTAATATATTTTATAGTACAATTTTAATAACTATTTTTATTTTGTAGAACTTTCGAAGGTTATTATAGGTTGCTAGGTTTGAGAATTAAACCAGAGATAACATGAAGTTTTCCTATAGTGACTAGTTTACAAATGAATAAACTTATTTATAATATTATAACAGTTTTATGTATTTAACATTTTTTTGTGATTTCAATTTTAGAGTCAGAAACAAGCATCAAATTATGAGTGTGACTACTATGTCATGTTACATATGTTAAACATTGTAACAACTGGTATTGTTGATTCATGGAAACAAGTACGTAAATTTTTGTAAGTTGTTATTGTTTGTGTTTTTTTTATGTTCGTATAATAAAAAATTATAAGTTGTTATTGATTGTATTTTTTTAATGTTCTTATATGATAAAAAATTAGGATTTAGCTGATATTGATTGTGCTTTTTTTTGTTTAGATATTTGATGACTCAACATTATTTCAATCAAATCAAATTAAAGAATTTCAAGAACGCTGTGTGGATTTTATTTTGGAATTAATTGAAAAAAATGACAATGCTTGAATATATGTCTAGTGAACATTGTTACATTGTGATTTTGTAATTTTATGGCTTAATTGCAGTTTTGGTCCTCCTATTTTAGCTGAATCGCAAAAGTAGTCCCCCAATTTTATTTCTCCCCAGTTTTGGTCCCACAAACATAATTTTAGTCCAAAATTTGATTAATTTTCATTTTTTTTTTACGTTTATTTAAATCACACCATGCCTCAAGATCTCGTGGTGCAACAATTGTACCTGAAATCTATGATTATAAATGATGTGGTGTGACTTAAAAAAAATGAAATTTCATCAAGTTTTGGACTAAAATTCTGTTTGAGAGACCAAATCTGGGGAGAAATAAAATGGAGGGACTACTTATGTGATTCAGCTAAAATAGGGGGGACCAAAACTGCAATTAAGCCTAATTTTATTAATGGACATCTAAATCATTTTCTGTCTTGTCAAAAATAGTAAAAAATGAGATACATCTTCTTTGTACTCTATATTGTGTATGAACTTCTAATATTGTATATTTTGATTATTAGATGGTTATATAAAATTGTGGTTGCAAGTACAAAATTATGATTTGAAATTTAATACGAAATATTGTACATATGTATGGAGCAGAAGCATAAAAACAAAATAAGATTTTTTTTAAAAAAATGATTATTTTAATTCTATATTTTAAGTTAGTTGATCAAAAGAATCGACTTAAAAATATGATTTATTGAACTGAATTTATGATGTTTAAGTCAGTTAAGCTGAACCGACTTAACAGGACGAAGCTCTGTTAAGTCGGTTCATGAAACGACTTAAAAAATAATATGTTTATTAAGTCGTTTGTTGTTAACTCAGACACAAAGCTGACTTAAAATGTACATTTTCACCGATTTAAAAAGATAAAATTCCACTAGTATTTTTCAAACTCTTTGAAGGTGATATCATTCGTCATGAAAATTATGGCTTTATGATGCATTTCATATTGCTTCTTTTGTTTAGCGTTGAGATCGTTTCTGGATATTTCAACACCACCTGCATCTTTTGAAGCCTCATAGTCATCTTTGACTTTGTCATAGAGTTTAGGATCATGAGAGATGTAGAAACTTTTAAGTTTATTTTTACAGTACTCGAATATATCTCCATCAAAGAGAGGAGGTCTGTTAAAGTTTCCACCTGTAACTTCTTCACCACAGTTAGCCATAATAACATATTTTTACTCAAACATGGTTAAATGCTTAGCCAAATTGTCATGTCAATTGTAGAACGAGAAACATAAGAAATGAGATATTTGAATTGTGTTTCCTTTTTTAAAAAAGTTTAACGTGACTAAGCTACAGTAAAGAAAACAAGACAAATGAACAAAAACAAAACAATATAATATAGACGATGTATCCGAATTCACCACAAACACGATAATTATGTACAATTCCTTCGTTCGGAATGATTTAATCAATTGGTTATATTATTATTGGGTAATGGTTATACCCCTTCTTCTCCTATTTATATTATTAACTGCTTATAAAGATGCAATAATGTAATTACAATAAAATCAAGAGTTATTGAATTACATTAGTTTCATGCTAATCAAATAGACCATTCTTTTTATAGGCATTTGGTTTGGTTGGTTGACTGGTTTAAGCCACTAGCAATTTTCTTGTGGTGAGAAATGTGACTAATATACGCGAGATCTTAAACTCAAACTAGCTTCATTGGTTTAGTAGTACATTAAGAAAAGTTTCATATGGTTTAAAATATATATAATATATTTAATCCCGTACAACAAAATTAACATGATTTGATTTCTATTTTCAAGCTTATTTTTAGGGCAATGTTTCTTTTTAATAAGCACATTGTATAGGACTACAAAAGATACACAATCCATTACAAGAGAGCATAATTACCCATTTGCATGCAAGCTAAAGGGTTAATACCACATAGATAATGAGAGTGCAGAATTTTTACAAAGTTTACTTAAAAACCACAACCAAGATGTAGACTTAATAGGACAATGTATATATTGATATACCGTTTTGTGAGTAAAACTTTTGAGATTTCATGATAATAAAATTGATTCAAAGTTAAAAAAAAATATTTAAGTATATTAAAATACAAATATGCATTCCAAACAAATTATTAATAATACAAAAATAATCAAATTAAAAGGAAATACAAAAAAATTAAGTTTGAAAAGAGAGGTAATGATGATAATAAATAATTTTTTTTTTATAGAAAAATGCCAATTGCAGGTAGAGCCGTCAATAAAACCTCAAAGTCTCAAGCCCTCTTTAAAAAATCTCATACTAAACCCCTATTAATATTAGGGCTCTTATTGAAATAATTTTTTTAAGGCCCCGATCCATTATTTAATTATTTCTAAATTCCAATGTTTTGTTAATTGAGATATATTTTTTGAATTTTTTTTTATATTTTATTTTTCTCGAATAAATATCAAAAAATATTCTCAAGAAAATCAAAAATATTTTTTTTCTCAAATCAAAAAAATTTTGAGAAAAAAAGATTGTAAATATTGTTTTATAAGAAAAAATTAAAAATGTTTTTATCGAAAATTTTTTTTGAGGCCTTTTAAACTATAAAAGTTTTTGCCTCTCCAATATGTGGGTTGAGGACAATAATTAGTGGATTTGTGAAATTGACAGCTCTAACTAGGACTGACCAAAGATATTGAGAATCTTAAAGCGAATTTTAATATGAGTATTTTTAGAGCCTAAAATTATATTTTAGTAAAAAAATATATATTTTAGACATTTAGAATAGAAAATTATTTATTAAACTAATATAGTCAACTGTGCATAATATTTTTTTCAATTGATAATAAAATTAATATTTATTAAGATAATATTAATTTTAGATAAGATTTTATTAATTTTATATTTAAAAAAATTAAAATATGAGATATTTTTTTATTAAGTATAATTTTTTTTATAAATTTTTTATTAAGTAAAGAGGTCTAAATCAATTATTTGGGTCACTTTGGATGCAATATATAACGAAAGCAAACATCACCTTGCATAAGGAATGTAAGGATAATGAAAATGTACAGAGAGATTACAAAAACAGAAAACAGAGAAGCTGTCCAAAAGGAGCAGGATACATAATCATAAGACCAAGCAAATACACATCTAAGACATAACATCAAACAGAACAATTATAAATATCATATTCTACTCTCCAGGTTCTGCATTAATCTCCATTGGAGTAGAATCTTCCTCCTCATTTGTGGCTTCAGACTCATTTTCTTCAACAACAATTTGTTTTCCTTTGTCATCAGCCTGTAGCTCTTGAAGAGTTGTATTTCTGTTTGATGCAGTGTTGCTATGTTCCAAAATTTGATATGAAATGTATTTTAGAAGTAAATATAAAATAACATAAGTACACTAATGATATAAAAACATTTTTTATACACCTACACAATGCTTGATTTAATCGAGTCTAAAAATGTAATTAATTCAATTCAGTAGATAGTTAATTTAAATTACAGTCAAATCGTGATTAATTCAACGACGTGATTAATCACAATTTTCAATATACTCTAAAACAATTATCTATTTAACTGAAATAATTACATTTTTTGAGTGATTAATTAAATGTCATATGCCTGTGAAAAATTAGGTGTTCGTGAAATATTTTTGAAAAAAATATGAACATAATTGACTCTTCACAGAACACGAAATATACCTTGATTCTCCTCTTTCGCGAGTACTCATAATTTGGTTTATCTTGTAAGCTTCCATAGTCTCCACGCCACCCATGTGCTCAATAGGCTAAGGTTGATTTAATTTAAATTAAAAAGTGAAAAGAATATGATAGATGTTTTGATTTCTCTATTCAAAAATAAATAATTCACATTATAAGTATGTAATTTAAATTTATAATAATTAAATTCAACGGTTAAATTAATAAAAATTGATATATTTAATCTAAAATTTAAAATACATACATCAGTCTATTGATTTAATTTATTCTTATATTTATGATCAAAATCAGTTAAATATATCCTCTCTGTATAGTAAATTGATGATTACTAGGGCCGGCTATGAGTAGGGCTCACATCCCAATTGCCTAGAGCCTCGAACTTTTTAGACCCTAAACATTTTTCTAAATATTAATTTGAAATTGTATTTAAATATTATTTATATCTCAAATAAAATAGTTTGAATTCTTCGTATTTGTTTTTATTTGGAATCCAACTTTAAAAATTAGATTAAGACTTCAAAAATGTTTAAAACGATTTTAACGATCACCTAAAAGAAGTCAAATCCATAAAAAAAAAAAATTGATGATTAAAGATGATAGAATATCTCACCGTTATAGCCAAGCTTGACATTTGTGAGGCAGAACTCCCAAGTTGGTTACTCAAATGAGGGTTTGAAGAGGGAGTAGCAAGTGAAAGAGACAAAAGGGGATTGTTGCTTTCATCATGGTCTTGATTTGCATGATTCCTACAAAGTTCCAAAAGTCTATTTGCATTTTGTAGTTCAATCAAAGAGGAAGATACTTGTGAACCTAATTCCAATTGATATCCAAGTAAACCACTACTTGGGTATAATCTCCAAGCTCTACCTTCCAAGAGAATTGAATTTCCAGCAGCATGGCGTTGGTGTTTTTCAACCGATTGCATAAGCCTTATAATATTGTTTAATCCGAAAATATAACAAGCACGATCAAAATCTTCATGTCTATCGATTGGAAAGTACTGCCCCATTTCACACTCTTGATTATGCCTTCTTCTTTGTTGACGGCACACAAGACATTCAATAACACGTGTGTTTCTATGACTCATGATTTGTATTTGGAATTTGGATACACAAATTGCTATGCACTCACTCTTTTTGGTTTAGATAGATATGCAAACACTCACACACATATAATATATTTATAGAGGAATATAAATCAACATAATCTAGTTTAGTTACATACAAGCCATTCAAATATATGGAAAGAACATTAATTCTTTAACCGTATATTATATTAAATTACTTCATAAAAAAAATCGGATTCTGAAATTTAATTATTTCTTTAAATTAATAGTGAATTTCCATCTATAAGTTTTATTTATGGTAAGTATACAATATCTAAACAGTTACAATGATTCATGAATGCCATATATTGTCAGTTTTTGACTTATAAAAGTTAGGGTTAAATAAATTTTTTATTTTTTATTTTTTAGTTATGTTATGGTAAAAAAGTTACATTTTTATTTGTTATAAAATTATTATATATGCAGTTTTTGTGGTGTTGGAATGTTATCAAATATCTTTGAATGATTTTTTAGTTGTCATATTAACAACATTTTAAGTAACTTTTTCACAAAAAATAAGTTTAAAATTTAATTTTTAGGTCCATATTTTTATCTGAAGCTTTTAACATTTAACAAATTTATATTTAATTAATCACAAGTCAAAAAATTTAAAATTTTTTGTATAAGAAATTTTATAATTCTGTAAAATATTTGCAAAAAAAAATTCTAAAATATATATTCCATATTCTAACAAAGACTACAAATGTGTGTAAAATAATTTTATAATGACTAAGAATTTATTCAAACATAAAATATATGATAACTAATGTTTTGGATCATTCTATGTTTTTAATTTTTTATTTAAATACAAAATATGTTTCAGTAAAATTATATTAGTTTATATTTTTACTGAATTTTAAAACAAATCTCAAAATTACAAATTTATAAACTTATTTGTATCAACACTAACATGTAATCACTAATAGCCGATGACTACCACTTTGACCAGTGGCAACTGCCACCACTTTTAATCATTATTATAAAAATTATCCCTTAATACACAAATTATTTTTAAATAAAAAAAAAACTGATTTTTATTATTATTGTGGATTTCAACAGAGGTACATATATTAATTAAGAGGTCAATCAAAATGAATTTTTATTATTATTGTTAAATATATTTTTAATTTTTATAAAATATTAAATTTTTGGTTTTAGTTATAATTCTTTTTCAGCATTTTTAGTCTCCACAATATTTTTCATAAATAGTTTTTATCTCTATAAAATAAAATATATGGAGGCTTTATTGGAATAATACAAAAAGTTTCAAATACGCTATAGATATTATAATAGAAATATCTGAAAAGGAGTTTAAAATTCTATTTCAAAATTTAAATTTTTATTATTTTGATTTATCGAATTTTTTCTCATAAAAATTTCTACTTAATTCGTAATTTGTTAAAAGATAAAAAAAAATTAGTGGATGAGGTGATTATAATGTTCTAAGTGATTTCTCTAATCCGCCTTACCATGTTTTTTTTTCTATTATTGAAAATAATTCTACTATTTGGTCCAATGTGTGGTGACAATAATATTGGAGGAAAATACTATTTGGTCCATGATTTTGAACTGACGAGTTGTCAAGTTATTTTTTTGATGAGCAAATCTTAAGAAAATCCACAATTTTAATTTTTTACAATTTTTTCAAATTAAGTAATTAAAAAATATATTATTTTTATTTATTATTGTTTCAGAATTGAATTAATTAACTAAAAAAATAGATTAGTTTTTCTATTAATAACCTCTTTTCAAAAAAATTTACCAAAATACTCCATTTTAAAAACTATATACCAAACTATTCTATTTTTATTCTCACTTACAAGTCGCATTTGTAAATGGCGACTTCTTTAAGGAAGTTCGAGTTTGCAAAGTCGACTTCTTTAAGGCAACTTTTTGAAAAAAAAAATCTTTTTTTTTTAAATTAACAAAAAAAAGAAATTAAAATATATAATTAATATTAATTCATAAAAATACATAAATAAAAATTTTAAATTATATAGATTGACTAAAGTTGTCTGTAACGTTTGGACAATATTTTTGAGTATGATTAGTTAATCGACATAGTCCGTATTTTTTAGACACGGGTGTGATTGTGTCGGTTAACTGGTCATGCTCGAAAACATTGTCCAAATATTATACGGAATTTCTAGTTAATCTATGTAATATTTTTGTATGTCTTTTTATGAATTATATATATATATATATATATATATATATATATATATATATATATTGTTAATTTGAAGAATTTTTTTATAAAAAAAATTATCTTAAGGAGAAAGACGACTTGTAAGTGAGAATAAAAATGAGATATTTTGATATATAGTTTTGAAAAGGAAATATTTAGGTAAATATTTTTTATAAAGAGGGTATGAAAAAAAAACCCAAAAAAATATGTTTTTAATTTTTAATTTTATTTTACATTTATTCAAAAGCTATAATTATGTTAATAAATTAAATAAAAATATAGTCATTAAATGTTATCTCAACTAACAAAACAATATTATTAGATTTGACGTTTTATTTGAAGTTGAAGCCCTGTGCAATTGCATGAGTTAATTAATATAAATTTTTTTATTTTTTAAAATAAATAAAAAAATTAAAAAATTTTAAAAATTAATAACATCATAAAGATAGAATAATTATAAATGACAACTGAATGCAACAAACAACTATAACAATAACACCAAAAACATAATGGTGGTAGTTGCAGTGTAGTGGGTTGTGAGAATGTGAGTAAAAAGTGAGGTTTTTTATGAGTGATTTTGATGCGAGAGAAAGAAGAGAGAAGTTTAAAGTGAGAATTTGCAAGGCTTGCTCCTAAAAATCATTAAAATAAATATTTGCGAGGCATTGCACCTTGGATAGTTTTTATTTTTTGATTCGAATAAGTTGCGAGGGATGCACTTATCAGAAGTTTTAAATTTTAAAATTTTTAATCCCCAGAAGAATACTTGTGAGAGATTAGCTATAGAGAAATCGATTTTTTCCAAAATTGGTTTCCCAGGAGCTTGTACCCCTCAGAAAATCCCTAGGAATAGTGTATTTTTCTTATAGTATTAAAAATTGCTTTAACTCAACGAAAAAGAAAATATCTAAGAGGCTCAGATTACTTTCTGAAAATTTTTATTATATAATTTATGTTTATTTTGAATCATTAACAAAGAGATTGAAAACTTGTTTAATAAATATTGCGACAAAGAGAAGATGAAAGATAAATTAGGAATATTACTTTTTTTTAAAAATGAAAATAATTAAAATGATATTTTTAAAATGCTAAACTTATTTTCAAAATTATAAAGAAAAAGGATAAGTAAAATATGAGATATATGTTCTCTTATATTTATTAGTTAAAACAAAAATAAAACAAAAAGATATAGAATCAAAGAGAACCTCATGCCTCTATTTATTTTGTGAAAATATATTATGTTTTGATTTTTTTAAATGTGTATTTATTTTACTTTAATAAAAGACTTTAAAAGAAATTATTAGTATAGAGAGAAGATGAAATAATAATTAATAAATATATATTTATAAAATAATAAAAATAATTTTTTTTGATATTTTAATTGTTGATTTAAAAGTCTCTTAGTGCCTTAATTTTTTTGTTTGGGATGAGATGAATACTAGCAAAGAAGTTAGTTGAGTTGAATGAAGATGTAAGAATCTTTCGGTTAGAGGCGTGAGAAAGCAGTCTAAAAGAATACACCTCAGGTCAGCTAGTCACTCAAACAAAATTCTAAAAGTCATCTCTGTTACATCACCACCTCCCTCGTGATTTTCCCTCCATTTCCTCTTTTTTTGAACACTCTGTAACCACAACAACACACACTCACTCACTAACAAAAACCATCCTCCTCCTATTCTCAATTCTCAACAACATTACTTTCATAAATAATAATAATATAATAACCATTCATTCAATCAAACCCAATTGTAGCAGTTTCAGAATTCCCAAAAATGTGTGTTCAACCTATCAAGAAAACCTCATCAGCTTCTCCTTCTCCTTCTCCCTCTTCTTCTTCTTCTCCAGAACCTAGCTCCTCACCCGAACCTAATAACTCCACACCCGAACCTCCTTCTAATTCACGCAAAAGAATCACACCCGAACCCGGTACTCTTTCTTCTCCCATACCTGCTCCTGATCCCAAACCAAATCCCGAACCTAACCCTAACCCTCACAATGCAGAACCTCCTACTCCAACACCTCCCAAACCAACCTCCCGACGCAAACCTCCACCACCACCGCCGACTGCCGCCCAAATCGCAGCGGCTTTCGGCGAAGAAGTGTTCGACGATCTTCCGTCGTTAACTGAACCGGAACCGGAACCACTGAACATGGTATTTCCTTCGTATGATATTTACCCAGATATGCTTTGCAAAGATTGGACTTCTTCTTCGTGGATCAATAAATTCGACGAAGAAACCTCCGTTCTTGGTCCTGCTCCTTCAAGCCCTGAAGAGGATTACGATGGACCGTTTCGTATTCGTACAAATCTTGATTCGTTGTATCGTCGTAGAAGAAATTTTGAAATTCGTAGTGATACCTCCTCTTTGAATTCTACACCCTTTGATTATTACGGTTTTCAATCTGACGCGCTGCCTACGTCACCTTCATCGAAATTAGTGGTACGTTATCGTCATTATTTTTATTATTATTTGAATTTCATGTGATAATTTCAATTTCTCGAAGCATGCATGAAGAGGTGCAATATTCTCATTCTTTATGTGATTGGTTTTGCAGGGAGCTGGAATTTCTAATTTGGGAAACACGTGTTTTATGAGTGCTATACTTCAGTGTTTTACACACACTGTGCAACTGTTTCTTGGTCTTCGTTATTCAACTCATAATTCTCCTTGTGAGGAAAATGATATATATATATATAAATTTATCTTGAATTTTTTTTTTAAATAAATAATATCAAGATATTGATTTGTGGAAATGGAAATTGAATTTTATTTCAGGTAATGTGGTTGGTTTCTGCGCTATTTGTGCTTTCCGTCAACACATTAACGCTTCCTTAGAACCTTCTCGAAATCCAGTTTTACCTACGATGCTTGTTGAAAATTTGAACCGTATCTTTTTATTTTTATTTTTATATTGTTGTTGTGAAAATTTATTTATTTATTATTAGAATGTGTTGTGAATTGTGATCCATGACTTACATATATGGTAACAGAATTTTCATCTAGTTTTAGAAAACATCAGCAGGAGGATGCACACGAGTTTATGCAATGCGCATTGAATAAACTTCAAAGATGTTTTCCAATTGGAGAAGATAATCTAGTTGATCAAATATTTGGGGGTCGTCTTGTCAGTAAAGTATGATGCTCAATTATTCCAATTTTAGGATAATAGGGATTAACTCCTTTTTAAGTTTTAAATTATAATCGCATTTAATGTTTTAAAATAAGTTTGGAAATACAATCTACTAGTAAGCTACAAATTAAATCAGGACTTTATAATTGAAATGATGATTTTAAATTGGAGTTTCAATCAAAATTATGCCGAAAATAATGTTTGCATTGTTGCATAATAATGTAGCTAAAACTGAAGTTGAAATTACCATACTACAGCTACAGTTGCAAGTTGCATTCGTGAACCGCAATTTAAAAAGTGATTCTTGATATAGGAGAACATTGCAGATTAGTATGGTTGATTCAGTCACAATTGCTGTCAATGGGGTCGAATAAACTGCTTAATTTTAAAACCTTGGTTGCTAGCTACCTTAATTTAAAATATACTTCTTAATTCGTGCTTTGTTATTATTAGATGATTTAATCTTGTTTTGATGTTGTTTGTTATTATTCAGCTTCGATGTTGCTGCTGTGGTCACACTTCTGATACTTTCGAGCCAATTATTGACTTGAGTTTAGAAATAGAAGATGTGAGTACCATTCAATGTGCTCTGGAATCTTTCACAATGGTAGAAAAGATGGATTCAAAGTTTACATGTAGTAGCTGCAACGAAGTAGTTACCATGGAGAAACAGCTTATGCTTGATAAAGCACCTTCAGTTGCTGCATTTCATTTGAAAAGGTTTAAAAAAGATGGAAACACTGTCAAAAAGGTTGACAGTCATGTTTATTTCACTAAGGACTTGGATTTGCAGCCTTATACCTCTGCTAATGGCAGTGACATTGTAAGTTTGAAATTCATTTTCCACCTTCATACATTTTTTTGGCATAATTTTAAATTGCGGGGTGTAGTAAGTGTTACAAGGCAAACATTTATATTGTGGTTGCGAAGACATCTAAAATGGTTGTGTTGCAATTATGGCTGTCGATTACAATTCAAAACCATGGTTTTTAGAATGGGTTTATTTCAATTGTGTTTCAATTTTTATTCCACGTAAAGTCATTTTTCTTATATTCATTTTTTGTGTAACAGGTACCTTTGAAATATGATCTATATGCAGTTGTTGAGCATAGGGGATCTTCCCCAAATTCAGGGCATTACTTTTGCTTTGTTCGTTCTTCTCCAGACAAATGGCATTTGATGGATGACTCTATGGTAAAATATCAATGAAAAATTCTTCTCATAGTTTATCTTAACCATTTTACATTACATATTTATATAGGCTATGATTGAAATTAAAAAGAGTGAAAGTATTGATTCTTTCATCGGCTCTTGCATTGTTTAATTAATGCAATTTAAATATTGCTATTAGTTTACTACTTTAAATTTAAACATTTAATTTTTTTTCAAAAGTGTCTTTTGCAGATAGATTGTGCTTATTTAATGAATGTTTTAGATGATTTTGTTGTTTTTAATTTGTTCAAATGTGAATTATTAATTGTCGTTTAATTAATTGATCTTGTTCAGGTTTCTAGTGTTTTTGAAGAGGAGGTCCTGACTCACGAGGCATACATACTGTTTTATGCACGACAAGGTACACCTTGGTTTTCGAGTGTGGTGGAAAATGAAGAGAAAGTTCCAAATTCAAGTTCAGACAATAAACATGATTCTGATGAAGGACAAAAGGGTAATAAACATGATTCTGATGAGGGACAGAAGGGTAATAATAAACATGATTCTGAAGAGGGACAGAAGGGTAATAATAAACATGATTCCGATGAGGGACAAAAGGGTAATAAACATGATTCTGATGAGGAACAAAAGGGTAAATGTGATTCGACGGAAGCATATGATAAGTGTGTGACTGACATGGAAGAAGATGAAGATGAAGTTGATTCCATGATCTCAGACTTGACACATTCATCTAAATCTAGCTAATGAGATGAGAGAATGGTTGGTTTTAAGGTTCCCTTTCATGTAAAAATTGTTGAATATCTCTTTTTTTCATGTTACATGCATAAAAATTGTTTGAAGTTGTTGTGAATATGATTCTGGTATAGATCAATGGAAGTCAGTCTTAAATACTCTCTGTAATGAAGTTAAGGTCTACGGTTTAAATCTCCCCGTGTTTAGATCGGCTAAATACTGTCTTAATCAAAGTTGTGTTATAGATAACTTAAAATCTTGGCGATAAACAATCTTTATAACTTAAAATCTTGAAGATAAACAATATTTTTAGTCACGCAGTCACAATAATCTTTTAAATATTTCAAAATTTTAAAATATCATTAAATGAATTTTTTGTTTGTAATTTTGATTAGTTAGTAATTAATTTAGTTATTATCAAGTAAATCTTATGTTAATTAATTTAGTCTGAAAATTTATTTACAAAAGAATTAGTTGGGAATGTGTTATTCATTTAGATATATACATAAAAATATATTAACAATGTCCATAAACTTTGTGGTAAATATTTTAAAGAAAATGTTAACAAATGTCTTTAATATATAATTTGTGTTGAGTCTAGCATAAATATTATTGTTTTATTACCATAGATCATCAATTTTCAACTCTTGGTTTAATATTAACATCATCTAGAACAAGTGTTTTCAATCCCTAGTTGAAAATGTCAACCGTTCTTACAATTCACTTTTCATTTTATTTGTGTTACTATAATCTCATTTGGTAAAAATATTATAAAGTTAGTTCTAACCATTAGAATGAACACCCTCATAACGGATACTTTCAGGACCACCGTTGTCGCCACCAAAAACTCCACTAGGATAATGACTACCATATGGTCCACCCTTCGCACCACTAGAATCTCCATATCCACTACCTGGTACATCGCCTCCTTCGCTTGGACCACCAGGTGGTCCTCTATATCCACCTGAAGCACTACCTCCTTCCATTGGTCCACTAGGTGATCCTCCAGAAGCACCACTTCCTTCGCATGGTCCTCCAGGACCTCCACCAGGATAATCACCGCCATATGGTCCACCTCGAGTTCTTACACTTTGTCCTCCACATCCTCCTTGAGCACCACCTCCTTTGCTTAGTTCTCCAAGACCTCCACTAGAATAACCACCACCATACGGTCCACCCCCAATTTTACAACCTGGTCCTCCACATCCTCTTGGAGCACCACCTCCTTCACCTGGTTCTTCAGGACCTCCACTAGGACAACCACTGCCATATGGTCCACCCCCAGTTCCACAACCTGGTCCTTCACATCCTCTTGGAGCACCACCTCCTTCACCTGGTTCTTTAGGACCTCCACCAGGACGACCACTATCATATGGTCCACCCCCGATTCCACAACTTGGTCCTACACATCCTCCTGGAGCACCACCTCCTTCACCTGGTTCTTTAGGACCTCCACCAGGACGACCACTATCATATGGTCCACCCCCGATTCCACAACTTGGTCCTACACATCCTCCTGGAGCACCACCTCCTTCACCTGGTTCTTTAGGACCTCCACCAGGACGACCACTATCATATGGTCCACCCCCGATTCCACAACTTGGTCCTACACATCCTCCTGGAGCACCACCTCCTTCACCTGGTTCTTTAGGACCTCCACCAGGACGACCACTATCATATGGTCCACCCCCGATTCCACAACTTGGTCCTACACATCCTCCTGGAGCACCACCTCCTTCACCTGGTTCTTTAGGACCTCCACCAGGACGACCACTATCATATGGTCCACCCCCGATTCCACAACTTGGTCCTACACATCCTCCTGGAGCACCACCTCCTTCACCTGGTTCTTTAGGACCTCCACCAGGACGACCACTATCATATGGTCCACCCCCGATTCCACAACTTGGTCCTACACATCCTCCTGGAGCACCACCTCCTTCACCTGGTTCTTTAGGACCTCCACCAGGACGACCACTATCATATGGTCCACCCCCGATTCCACAACTTGGTCCTACACATCCTCCTGGAGCACCACCTCCTTCACCTGGTTCTTTAGGACCTCCACCAGGACGACCACTATCATATGGTCCACCCCCGATTCCACAACTTGGTCCTACACATCCTCCTGGAGCACCACCTCCTTCACCTGGTTCTTTAGGACCTCCACCAGGACGACCACTATCATATGGTCCACCCCCGATTCCACAACTTGGTCCTACACATCCTCCTGGAGCACCACCTCCTTCACCTGGTTCTTTAGGACCTCCACCAGGACGACCACTATCATATGGTCCACCCCCGATTCCACAACTTGGTCCTACACATCCTCCTGGAGCACCACCTCCTTCACCTGGTTCTTTAGGACCTCCACCAGGACGACCACTATCATATGGTCCACCCCCGATTCCACAACTTGGTCCTACACATCCTCCTGGAGCACCACCTCCTTCACCTGGTTCTTTAGGACCTCCACCAGGACGACCACTATCATATGGTCCACCCCCGATTCCACAACTTGGTCCTACACATCCTCCTGGAGCACCACCTCCTTCACCTGGTTCTTTAGGACCTCCACCAGGACGACCACTATCATATGGTCCACCCCCGATTCCACAACTTGGTCCTACACATCCTCCTGGAGCACCACCTCCTTCACCTGGTTTTTCAGGACCTCCACCAAGACAATCACTGCCATATGGTCCACCCCCAGTTCCACAACTTGGTCCTCCACATCCTCTTGGAGCACCACCTCCTTCACTTGGTTCTTCAGGACCTCCACCAGGACAATCACTGCCATATGGTCCACCCTCAGTTCCACAACTTGGTCCTCCACATCCTCCTGGAGCACCACCTCCTTCACCTGGTTCTTTAGGACCTCCACCAGGACAATCACTTCCATATGATCCACCCTCAGTTCCACAACTTGGTCCTCCACATCCTCTTGGAGCACCACCTCCTTCACCTGGCTCTTCAGGACCTCCACCAGAACAATCACTGCCATATGGTCCACCCCCAATTCCACAACCTGGTCCTCCACATTCTGGAGCACTACCTCCTTTGCTTGGTCCTTGAGGACCTCCATATCCACCACGTGGTGTATCATCTCCTTCACCTGGTCTACTAGGTGGTCCCCCATATCTGCTCGGAGCACGTCCTTCTCCATAACCACCACCTCCTGGTTCACTAGGCCCTCCTCCATATTCACTGCTTGAGACTTCACCTCCACCGAATCCTCCTACGTGCCACCTACATCCCTATAGGTGAGTAATGTTCTAGCCGTAGAACATATACTTAAACCCAAGAACACAACGAGAACAATGCTTAGAACTTTCGAAGTTGCCATATGAAAAATTGTTGAAATCATACACAACTGAGGTTTACGGATTCATGAGAGGGGTATTTATAGGAATGCAACTAGACCATGAAGTGGTGTGAAAGCGCGTTTTGTGCTGTGTTGTCCCGCATAAGAAATGTGATAATTAATACAAGATAGAATAATAAAGACTAAGTGAGATTAAAACAGAAATACTTGTTAGTGTAGAACACCGAAGAATTTGTACCATAATTAGTAGCAAAATATATGTATACTATATTATGATCGATCTTAGGTACCGTACTAGATTGACTTGATTCACATTGAGCTAAGCAAGAACCTGTTATTAATGTAAACCTAATTAATTTCCGTTATCTTATAAAGCTTTTGTTTTGCAAATATTTTTGGATTTTCTAATATTAATTTAGTTCACACGCTTTAGCAAACATTAATTCGCCCTAGCTAGAAATAACGTATTTATTTTTTAGTAATAGTCAACTTGTTAATTACTGTTATGTACTAATTTATACTACTGGTCTACTACTTAGAGTTTTTTTGTTTGTGTATTGATTCTTCCCAGGCTCCCAATGAGGTAGAGTGAAAATAGGATATATATTTTTGAAGAAATTTGAAGATGTTAAATATCAATTTAGCCAACTAACTAATACTAATTTGAGGTGATTAAAAGTTGTAAGTATACACCCATGTCAAATTAGTATTCTTGTTTCATTGTAGGTCAATTGGTAGTGGGTAGCAAGATTATTAACTTCCACTTAAGATTTTAAATAATAGTCGCGGTCGTGTTAAGCATTTCAAAATTTCGCCTGTAATAAAAGTTATGATGCGGATTACAATCATCAAGATGTAAATTAATTACAACATTGGATAAAATATATTAAAATTATTTGTACTATCATATAAATCATATAATGTATAATATCAGTTGAGAAATAAAATAAAATAGTATTCTCATCTATTTTAAAAAAATGCATTTAAACTTTTTGGATTGAAAAAAAAAGGTATTTGTATTCTCAAGTATATTTTTTATGAATTTGTAATTGTCATTGTGCATGTAAGAGTGTTTCGTCAGGGTTGTTTTATGTACTTTTTCTTTATTATACCTGAAAATAGAGAATAACAATAACATAAGCTATCAATACTATTTTTTCGCGATTGTTTTCTCGATCGTGTTCCTTTATTTAAAACTTTGATGTGTGTGTGTTTTATGTTGAGAATAAAGTGAGAAAAGAGAAAGATGTCTAAAAGAGTGTAAAAAGAAGAGAAAAACGAAATCGAATAAATTTATTTTAATGTTTAGTATAAGAAAGATATAATATGAACAAAAGAAATTTTTTCTCTCTAATTACTTGAATGATCAGAGAGTCTGAAGAGGGACATTATATTATTTTTTTTAAAGACATAAATGCTCATGATTATTTTTCTCCTCATTTATTAATTTTATATTATTTTTATTTCACATTGGAACTTAACTTTAAAATTTATTAAAACCAGCTAAACAAAATTTCAAAGAAATTGAGCTTATCTCTAAATTTTCAATAACCTATCCAAGAATAATAAAATTGAAAAAATATTCATACCAAATAACTTTCACCCATTTTTATTTGTAAGCAGGAAATGAGGGAGTACCATCTTGGAACATATTTTTAAGCTTATCTTGCTTCAATGCCTTTGTGTTCGCACTCATTGTGTTAGTTTTTCTGTTCTTCCAATTCCTTAAACAAATTTGGAACTTGAGAGGTGGAACCGTTGAACAATTGTAGGCAAAAAAGAGAAATGAAAAAAAAAAAACATTTCACAATTCTTTTTTTATATTTTTCTCTTAGGTCTATATTAGATTATATATCATTACTTTGTAAAATAGTTAGTTAATTAATTTGATGGGTTATCTGAATTAGTTAGAGATTATGCAAGTTAGTTAGAGCTCTTTTATATTGATCCTGGATGTTATATAAAGTATGATTTCATTCATTGTAAACTCAATTCATTCAATTAAATCAATTGATGAAATTAAATTCATGAGATTCAATATGGTATCAGTTTGAGATTTTCCACATTCTTTTTCCATATGTTTTCTCCTTCATCGCTCTCATTGAGTTTCCCAAACCTCCCATGGCAGCCATTGATGGTGACAACCCTTTCTATATTCATTCCTTTGATAATCCTGGTTTTGTGTTGGTATCTCTCCCACTGAGTGGTGAAAACTACAATTCATGGAAGAAAGCCATGACTATGGCACGTTCTGGAAAAAACAAATTTGGTTTCGTTGACGGTTCTATCGATCAACCTGCTCCAAATTAACCTAATAGTTTGACATGGAATCGTAATAACAACATGGTTGCTTATAGGATCTTGAACGCGATTTTGAAGGATATGCAATCTACAGTTTATCATTGTTCTACCGCAAAGGAAATTTGGGATGATCTTCAAGAACGCTTTGAACAACCTAATGGCCCTTTCATCTTTTAGCTCAAACGTGTGAATTGATAACCTGCAGTAAGGTTCCATGTTCGTCACTACCTATTACGCCAAGGTTTGTTCTCTTTGGTAATCTCTTGTTGAATTACGACCCTTTAATCATTGCAATTGCAGTGGTATTCAACTTTGGGATAATTTTTTTCAAATGGAACATGCTATGCATTTCCTTATGGGATTGAATGACTCATTTTCTTCTATTCGTGAGCAGATTTTATCCACTGATCCCATAACCCTAATTACTAAAGTGTTCTCCCTTATCATTCAAGAAGAGAAGCCAAGAGTTGTTGCAACTCCACCTATTCCTTCTATTCATCCTTTGCATGTGTCTGTTGTCAAGAATTCTTCTCCAAACAAATCGGAGGGTAGCAAGAAAGATCCCCCCTGTGTGCTCATTGTGGTTTGCTCAGTCACACTCAAGATCGTTGTTATAAGATCCATGGTTATACACCTAATTACAAGACAAATTCTTCCAAACTTGCAGAATCTACTATGACAAATCAGGTGTCTACTAATGCTCCTTTTCAATTGACAACACAACAATATGACCAATTGTTGACACTTCTGCAAGATAGCACTCCTATGGTTAATTCCAGAAATGTTTCCACCTCCATTTGTATAGTTCTTTCTATCAAATCATATTCTTTAAGTTTATTACAGGATCACCGGATTCTTGATTCAGGTGTTAGTGCCCACATTGCATGTTCATTGCATTTATTTCATTCTTACCAAACAGTTTCTCGTAAGTCGGTTACTCTTCCAAATAGCATGCTTATTCTTGTTGTTGCAGTAGGAACTATTAGATTGACTCCTAATTTAATTCTACACAATGTGTTGTATATTCCTCATTTTAGTGTTAACTTGATATCTATTAGTGCCTTACTAACTAATAATTCTTTCTCTATCAATTTTTCAAAAAATCAATTTGTGATTCAAGAAATGATACACTTCAAGAGGATTGACAAGGGTAGCCTCTTTAAGGGCCTCTATTTGCTATCCTCCCAAGACATGATTTCAAACCACATTGGTCCTAATTGCATGTTTGAAGATCTTGTTTCTTTCCATTCTTGTAATTCTATTTTTGTTTGTAATAATGCTGGCACTCTACATTTGGTTACATTTCTGATATGATCCTTAGATCTTTAAGAAATAAAATACCTTTTATCATGCCACATCATATTACTTTTTCTATTTTTCAAATATGTCATCTTGCTAAATTTAGACGATTGTCTGTTCTTACTTATAATCACATCTTTGATGCTCCTTTTGCTTTGTTGCATTGTGATATTTCGGGTCCTTATGACCACCTTACCTATGATGGAAAAAAAATTTTTTCTCACATTGGTGGATGATTGTTCTAGATAGACCTGGATTTTTATGCTTAATGTGAAATCTGAGGACACAACTGCAATAATTAAATTTTTTGCAATCGTCAAGACTCAGTTTGGTGTCACTATTAAATGTCTTCGGTCTAACAATGCCAAGGAATTGTCCCTCACTCAATTTTTACAAAACCAAAGCACTTTGCATCAGTTTTCTTGTGTTGAAAGGACAAAACAAACCTCTGTTGTAGAACGCAAACACCAACATTTGTTGAATGTTGCTCGTGCATTGTTTCTTTAGTCCAAGGTGCCAATTACTTTTTGGGGAGAATGTGTTGCTACTACAACTTTCTTGATTAACAAATTTCCCTCCAATTCGCAAGGACAGATCTCCTAATCAGATTTTATATGGTACGGTCCAGATTACAACTACTTGAGGTATTTTGGTTGTCTGGCCTATGCAACCACATTTCCATCCAGTCGCAACAAGTTCACTACAAGAGTTGTTCCCACTATCTTTGTTGGTTATCCTCATGGCTATAAAGGTTATAGACTATTCAACATCCCAACTCAAAAAAAATTTATCTCAAGGGATGTCACTTTTCATGAGACCACTTTCCCATTTCAATTATTGTTCAAACTAAAAGTTTTTGGTAACTTGAAGTATTTCCTAGGCTTGGAAATAGCTAGATCAAGCAATGCCATATCACTTTCTTAGTGTACATATACTCTCAATTTGCTTGCATTACTGGTTTTTTGGGTGCAAACCTATCTTACTCCCAATGGATCGCAATGCTAAACTTTTAGCCACTAAAGGTGGTCTTTTTTCCATTTCATCACTTTACTGACGACTCATCGGCAGACTCATGTACTTGACTATATTGCAACCTGATATTAGCTTTGTTGTTCATAAAATCAATCAATATATGCAAAATCCACGACAACCTCATCTCCTTGTTGTTCACCATCTTTTGCAGTACCTTAAATATGCACCAAGCCAGTTTCCATCAAATAATTCTTATGCATTTTCAGCTTATGATGATGCTGATTGGGGCAGTTGTGTGGATACCAGAAGATCAACTCTTGGTTTTTGCCTCTTCCTTGGTGATGCTTTTGCTGCTTGAAAGGGCAAAAAGCAACCTACAGTCTCTAAATCTTTGGTTGAAGTTGAGTATAGGGCGCTCTCTTCTACTGCTAGTGAAGTTGTTTGGTTGCGACGTTTATTTATTCACTTTGAAGTCTCTCCAACACCAGTTATGGTTTTTTGTGGCAACAAATCTACCATTCTTATCACTTCTAATCCTGCCACTATGAATGTTCTAAACATATCGACATTGACTACCATTTTATACGAGAGTTGGTTTAGTCAAACTTGCTAAAATTCATTCATGTCAAAACTCAACACCAATTAGTTGACATCTTTACTAAGGCTTTTCCCACTCCAGCCTTCTCCACTCTCATTTCTAAGTTGGGAATCATCAATATCTACTCTCCATCTTGAGGGGGGTATTAAATGATATATCATTACTTTGTAAAATAGTCGATTAGTTAGTTATCTAAATTAGTTAGAGATTGTGCAAGTTAGCTAGAGCTCTTTTGTACTGATCCTGCATGTTATATAAAGTAGGATTCCATTCATTGTAAACTCAATTCATTCAATTAAATCAATTAATGAAATTCAATAGTTTGTCCCTCGTTTAAAAGAGTTGTAGGTCCTACTTTTTTTTATACGAAAGAGAGGAAGTAAGGAGACAAATAAATATATTAGATTTATATAATGTTTGATATAAAAGAAGGAGAGAAAAAAAAATCATAGAGTGTGTTCCCCTATTAAAAATGGGGTTGAGTCTAATATTTTTTAAAGCTTAAAATAAAATATAAAACAAGAAGTGATCCCAACTCCTCACACCGTAGAGTTTGTATCATCAACCTTATGTCGTCTCGTCTCTCTAAAGTCTACTACCACCAGCGTCTTACACCGTCGCGTTGGAAGACCTTCGCCTCTTATAAAACCACATCGCAGTGTTAGATCGGAAGCGGAGGGTGACAAAAAGATGAGAGTTTTTTTTTTTATTTTATTTTTTATTTAGAATAAGTGATGCATTTGTAAAGACTAAAAAAACAAAAAACATTTTTATAAATATTAAAAATAAAAAGTGATAACCGTTTGCAATAAAAAAATATTATTTTTTGTTGATCTTAAAATATATGGTAAACATCTAATCTATTATTTCATAACGTCACATTATTATTTCATAACGTTTGTCCAACATCTTTCACATTAATTCCACATTACTACTCAATACGTTTTTTTTTCTCGAACTTCACATTTTTGCCTCTACTTGTCAGCTACTTATTTGCTAGCAGTGGTATACATCTTTTCAGAATATATAATATTGAACTTAATAACATGAAAAATTTCTTCAACTTCTTCTGAATTTAGAGTACATATATTTAAAACAGACTACGCTGCCACATCATATTATTTCATCCACATATGCAAATATTTCTAACCCCAGCCAAAAAACTGACATGTACGTAGTCGTAGAGAGTTTCATTTTTTAAATAGCTTTTTCACAAATTCTATACATCATCCACTATCTTATACTATATCTCGTATTTAAATATTATTTCAAAACCTCTATTTAAAATTTTCTAAATTAATCCCACATTATTATTTCATAACGTCACATCATTATTTCATAACGTTTGTCCAACATCTTTCATATTAATTCCACATTACTACTCAATACTTTTTTTTTGTCTGAATTAATCAATTTCACATTTTCGCCTCTAACTTTCATCTACTTATTTGCTAGCAATTGTATACATCTTTTCAGAATATGTAATATGGAACCTAATAACATGAGAAGTTTCTTCAACTTCTTCTAAATTGAGAGTACATATGTCTCTCTTACTTACCCCTAAAATATATTTCGAGTATTTATATGTGCCTTTTATTGTTGAGTACTTCTCTTCTATAAATTATATTGATAAAATTGAATATATATTATTGATATAACTACTATATCAATAATCATTTGACAATTGGGACATAAAACTTCATATTGATTTTTTTTTTAAATTTATTTAAATTAAATAAATTAAAATATACCTGCGCAACGCGCGGGTTAGCATCTAGTTTAACAATATCACCGATGCAAACTTAAGACAACATTCAACCTAAAAATATTTGTATTTGTCAATTGAGTTAGGATTTAAAAATAATAGAAAAATATTTAAACCTTAATTTTAGTTTGCAATAAAACTATGTACACTGTTAAATTTATAAGGCTGAAAATGCAAAAGAGCAAAACATTGAAGTTCTTTTATCGATAACTCTAGGAGAAATATAACGGTGATGGGCCAATAACATGCAATTCACTCTTCTCTATTTCTCAACATTCCAATAAGAAGAAAACTACAACTTCTTCGCTATTTCTCTCTCATTTTTTTCTTACTTTGTTGAATTGGCTCAACAAATAAAATTGTTAGAGTCCGTTGGATGGTCAATATAAAAAACATAATAAAATATAAGTAAGTTATTATGTTATCTCTCAATTCAATATTTTATAAATGTTAAAACAATATTGGAATCTGCAACAAGAATTAACCAACAAAATAGAAGATAAACAATTGCAGAGAAAAAACGAAAACGGAAAACGTTCTTGAAAAACAGAAAAACTAGAAAAAAAAATAGAAAAACTAGAAAAAAAACAGAAAAACCAGAAAGCGGAGACTGATTATCGTTCTCCGCACTTTTGAAAAAACCAGTTTTCAATCAAATGCAAACGAGAATTAAAGAAGGAGAAGGAGAAGAATAACATCTAGAATTACGTGTTCGGTCTCAATTGATGAGACCTACGTCACGAGCAAGCATGACAGATTAATCCCCTATTAATGATTGAATTTTACAAGATTAAAGTCTTCTCAAGATTGATATCCTAGTATCTATCACTGTTTATGAACAAGCAATACTATCCTTTCTCTCGAACTTTCTTTTCTCCCTTTAATCTTTCTTCTCTGATTCCCTATGAATCACGAATTGTTTATGCCTCTCTAACTAACTCTCAAGTTTACAGCTATGACATACATAAACACAATTCAACCCATTACAAGAAGTTTCCCGATGCATTTTCAACTATAGTATTTAAAGACACATTGTTTAACTAACTATAACCACCTTTATCATAACTAATTCAGTTATAATAATAACTAGCTCCAAGTTTGTTACTGATTTAAGACACACTTCCACAATAAACAAATAATATACGATAAATTCATCGTAAAATCAATCATCTTATGTCTTTTAATTTTTTATGACATATTGTAATGTTAAATTAATATTCAAGATCGTGTACTTGTCATGATCGATTCTATTTAGTGCAAAAAAGAAAGTTATGAGAAGTGTAATTCCCTTTTATTGATGAATAATATGGCTACAGTGAGTGATACTGTTCCAATGGGAATAATACTAGGATAGTCAAAGTTTATATGGATAGTCAAAGTTTATATTCATGGGAGTAGGAACCTCACAACAAGAAAACACTACCAAAGTTCAATCCATCAGAAGTCATTCACAGTTACAACTCAGTACAATATTCAATGCACATTTTACAGTATTTATTCAAATAAACGCTGTAAAAATAAACGCTGTAAAATGTGCATTCACAAGCGCGCAATATATCTACATTTTTTATAGCGTTTTTTGATTTAAAAAGCGTTGTTGTATATTTTTACAGCGCTCGATTCTACAGCGCTTTTTTTGTTTGTTGAAAAAACGTTGTAAATGGCTTAAAAAAACCGCTGTAAATCTTTTAACAATTTAAGCAACTTAGTAAAACTTTTATCAGTCCAACCATCTTATGACTGCTTTATTTTCTTAGATAGTAAAGTAAATGTGACCTATAATGTAAATATGTCCTTTAATAGTACTAAGTTCTCTCCTTCTGCCACATTTTATTTCACATTGTTTAAGATTTCTTAGTCTTTCTTTTTTTGGGTTTTCTCTCTCTTAGTGTTTTAGTGTTATTTTCACTTTCTAACTTTTAACTCATCATGAATACCAATCTAGTTAGGATAAGTAATTGTCAAATT
Source organism: Cicer arietinum (assembly GCF_000331145.2). Lineage (NCBI taxonomy): Eukaryota > Viridiplantae > Streptophyta > Magnoliopsida > Fabales > Fabaceae > Cicer > Cicer arietinum. The sequence continues at coordinate 21,680,252 of NC_021166.2, forward strand.
AAAAAGGGTAAAACTTAAAGTTAAACACCATTGATTAATAAAACACTAATTTGGATTACTAATGAGAAGCATTGACGATTAATACAACACTAGTAGACACAATATTACTAGAGCTAAAGTTTCAAGACATTGAGAAGAATGAAAGTAACAAGGCTTTACTCTATCATATATTAAGTAGTAATTGGAGCCTATTATTGTGTTTTTTGCCTTTTCACTACCTGAACAATAGAGTTTGTGTGACTGCTTTCATTGCTTATATTTGTAGAGATACAACTCACCATCTCCTTTTTTTCATAAGAGTAAGTTAGGCTTAATAGTGACTTTTTTAGATTAAATTTGTATTCCATTATAAAAGGGTCAGAAGTTTCTGCCTAAATGTTCGATTGACAATGAGTTTGTGAAAAACGTAGTTGCTTTAATGTGTAACTTTTCTAAAAATCAATGTGATTCTATCAAACTTAGTTTAATGACACTTGTGGTGTGATGGAGAAGAAGTTATATGTTTCTCAAGGACTACCAACTAATTCTTACTAATTTAAAAATATTCTTAGAAATTATTTAAGTAACCTGATATTAGAAGATATGTACATATAGTGGACAACGTGGAAGCAATTTTAGTTGGAGTAATAAAACAACTTATAGTAGATTGATTTACTTTGATTGATTATAATCATGTTACTAATTTATTTTCATTTCATATATCTGCAAAATATGATTGTACAACTTGCTGATTCATTTTTTTGAACTATCAAATTCATTGTTGTTCATTCCTTTTTCTGCATCATTTTCCTCATTTACAAAACTTGATTTGGTGTTCCTAGAATGATTTAATGAAAGCTAGCATCAAAGTTCTTATTTTTTCTTCATCGGGTTAACTTTTCTGCATTCTTAATCGGTAAAATTATTCTACTATTTTTTACTGCCTCCTAATGTTGTTAACATGATAATAAGTAGATTGAGTTCATATGGTCATTCGATAGGATCATCTGTTGGTTTGTTAGGTGGTTTTTTGGGGTGAAATTGCAAAGAAATTAAAGGATTTTCCTATAATGTAAGAAAATTGGAAACTAGTTCCTTCGAAAAGAAAAAAAATGAGTTTTTTAGGAAAAAAATAAAGATATCATTGATAAACAACTTAATATTTTTTTATTTATCGTTTAGATTGTTAACTAATGTTTTTTTATGATTATGTTAGTCAAAATTTGTTGTTGATAGTAGAGACAAAAAAAAAATCCTTACGAACTTTCAAAATAAATTTCGAGATGCACAATGTAGCATATTTAAGAAATTTTATAAGTGAAATCTTTATTTGGAGGAAAACCTTCAAAATTATCCACGTTCTATGAACAAAGACCATTGGACTATTTTTGTCCAATATAGGCGTAAGACAAACATAATGGTAATTATTCTTCTATAGTGTTGTCTTTTATTATCTACTATTAGGTTTGATGATATCATTTGTCATCACTACTGAAGAAAGTTGATAAAAATGTTGTAAATCGAGAAAAGCTAAGGATCCTTCATACATTAGACTTTAAGAGGCTTGCAAGAAAGAGGGATGAGTTGGTAGGATTCACTCAATCTACTATTGATTGTATACTTAATTGCACAAGTACTTACTATATGTGTTTATTTGTAGGAACTGAGAGATAGTCGAAAATACAGTAGGAATAAATTGTATTCAATTTATCATAAAAGTCTAATAGGTCATTTGTCAATGAAGAGGCCAAAGAAAAATATGTTAGTATAAAGAATATAAGTGTTATTTAATTGTAAGTATTTGTTGTTTTAGTGTTATTTTCACTCTCTAACTTTTAACTATAATGAATACCAATCTAGTTAGGATCAATAATTGTCAAGTTAAAAAAGGGCAAAGCTTAAAGTTTAGCACCATTGATTATTACAACAATATTTTGGATTACTAATGAGAAGCATTGATGATTAATACAACACTAGTAGACACAATATACCTAGAGTTAAAGTTTCAGGACATTGAGAAGAATGAAAGTGACAAGGCCTTACTCTAAGGTCTATTACGTGGTAATTGGAGCCTATTATTGTGTTTTTTTTTTTTCACTACTTGAAACTCTAGAGCTTGTGTGACTGCTATCATTGCTTATATTTGTAGAGATGAAACTCACCATTTCCTTTCGTTCTTTTTCGGTAATGTATATGATGGTAGGTAAGTAAGGCTTAAGAATGACTTTTTTTAGATTAAATTTGTGTTCCATTTTAATATAGCCAAAAGTTTTTGCTTAAATGTTTGATTAACGACGAGTTTGTGAAAATCGTAGTTGCTTTAATGTGTAGCTTTTATAAAATTCAATGTGATTATGTCAAAGTCAATTTAGTGACACTTGTAGTGTGACGAAGAAGAAGTTATATATTTCTCAGGGACTACCAACTAATTCTTATTGATTTAAAAATCTTCTTGGAACTTATTTAAGTAACTTGAAATTAGAAGATATGCACATATAGTGGACAATATGAAAACAATTTTCGTGGAAGTAATAGAACAACTTATAGTAGATTGCTTTACTTTCATTGCTTCTAATCATGTGATTAATTTATTTTCATTTAATATAGCTGCGAAATATAAACTAACAACTTGTTGATTCATTTTTCTGGACTATCAAATTTATTGTTGTTGATTCCCTTTTTGTGCATCCTTTTCCTATTTACATAATCTGATTGTGTGTTCCTAGAATCATTTAATGAAAGCTAGCATCAAAGTTCTTAATTTTTCTTAACTAGGTTAACTTTTTGCATTTTTTCTGCCTCATAAAAGCTAGCATCATTATACTATTTTTTCTGCCTCCTAATGTTAACAGGATAATAAGTAGATTGATTTCATATGGTCATTAAGTAGGAATTGTTGTTGGTTTGTTGCGGTTTTTTGGGTGAAATTGCAAGGAAGTTAAAGGATTTTCCTATAATGTAAAAATTGGAAACTAGTTCTATCGAAAAGAAAAAAAATTAAAATTTTTTGGGAAAAATAAAGGTATCATTGATAAACAACTGAATATTTTTTATTTATCGTTTAGATTGCTAACTAATGTTTTTTTTATGATTATGTTAGTCAAAATTTATTGTTGATGATGGAGACAGAAAAAAAAAAAATATATCCTTACGAGCTTTGGAAATAAATTATGAGATGCACAATGTAGCTTATTTAAGAAATTTTATAAGTGGAATATTTATTTCGAAGAAAACCTTCAAAATTATCCCCGTTCTATGAACAAAGATCATTAGACAATTTTTTTTTTCCAATATAGGCATAAGACAAACACAATGGTAATTATTCTTCTGTTGGGTTGTCTTTTATTTTCTACTATTGTTTTTTGATATCATTTGTCCTCACTACAGGAGAAGGCTGTTAAAAATGCTGCAAATCGAGAAAAGCTAACGATCTTTCGTACATTAGGCTCTAAGATGCTTTGAAAAAAGAGGGATGAGTTGGTAGAATTAACTTAATCTAATATTGATTGTATACTTAATTGCATAAGTACTTATTATATGTGTTTACTTGTAGGAACTGAGAGATGGTCGAAAATACAATAGAGGTAAAATGTATTCAATTTGTCATAAAAAAATCTGATGCATCATTCATCATTGAAGAGGTCAAGGAAAATTATGTAAGTGTAAAGAACAGAAGTGCTATGTAATTGTAAGTATTTATTGTTGACCACTTTATAAATTAAAGATGTAATTACTAGTTTTGGTAAGATTGAGTTGCAAAACTATAAAAATTACTTATTTGGTCGGTAATAGTGAGTTGAAAATAAGCTATGTGCATTATAGCTTTTCTCTTGATTGATTATAAGCTATAGTTCATCTATTTATTGTCTTATGTGATATCAAATAGATTGTTCTTTTGCAACACACACTTGAATGTACTACAGGGTGTTTTTCTAATGAAATGGTTAGAGTATTAATTTCAAACTCTTTTATTAAAAAGAGAAATTTAGTTTGCTTCATTTGTTTGTGCACGAACAATTGCAAGCTGAAATTAGGAAGACTCATTCTCCAAATGAAATATTTGTGAATGTGTTTGGAAAATAACATACCGGATATGTTCATTGTATGGGACTTAGAATAACATCGTGTAAAATCACTAGATCTACTTCTCACTTTGCAAGATCAATGTATTTCTCCAAAACTAATGAGAAAATGGAGAAAATGCAAGCCGAAATCGATAGACTTAAGAAAATGGATTCATAATTTGATATGTTGGAAGGAGCAAATTGCTTTCTTATTGCAAATGCAAAATTCCAGAGAAAAACAGGTAAAATTATTTTGTTAGTGAACCTGTTTAATAAATCGTGTGGGAATTGTTTCTCCATAGTTAAAAATATCAATTGTTTAATGATTGCTTCTAGCTATATGAGAAGTTTAGTTAATTGGTATTTTGCAATATTTATCAAGATTAATTGAGGTTAATGTATACTTTTTTTTTCCTTCTAAACAATAGACTTAAGATCGCCAATAGATGATAGACGTTCCTTTAAGTATAGCTACCAACCTGATGATCAATATGGAGCAACATCATTAATGACTAATTAGATATTTTGACGAACTTTTGTGTTTGAAGGAGTTGTTTTGTATGTTTAGCCACTCCACTAATGTTTTAAATTTTGAGTATTTAAACTACTTTATTTATTGTTTTAGTTAAGTTCGATGTATGAATTGGTATTACTATTTTTGGAAACATTATATATTTGTGTATTTTAATTATGTGGATGGTATTTATGAACATTTTTATTTTAATTAATAAAAAAAATTAGATGGAAATTTTTAATTTAAATTATTAAGCTTGCAACGGTTCAAACTGTCTCAAAATGCATATAGTGAGAATTGATAATTGTCTCAATTCTATAGGAACAAATAAAATTGAGTGTGTTTAACAACAACTCTAACTCTCGCAAAGCATATATAGAGGTGGTTATAAACCATCACAAATATTGCCGACAGTTGGAACATTGGTGTTCTGAACCGTCGCAACTTGGTCTCGCAACATACGTATCTATAACATATGTCCTTTATAAACCCCCGCAAATCAAACTTTTTCATGTAGTGAGATGATCCCTTAAAAATCAATAATAAAAATCAAGTTTAATTGCAACTTTGATCCTCCTACGTTCACCTAATTCGTGAATTTGGTTCTCTAGTTTTTAATTAAAAAAATGATGATGAAACATATTTTAAACGATATCACATATGACATGAAAATGTTAAATGACAAATATTCATGCAATTGCAATAAAAACTTCTAAAAACTATAATTTCAATATTTAAAATTATTCATTTTTGTAATTTAATTAATAATATATAAATAATTAATGCATTTAGATTATTTTACATTATAAAATTATATGTCAAATCATTTAAAATATATAAGATCATGATTTTTTTAATTAAAATTTATTTGAATGACCAATATTGCCCAAATTTTAAATAGGAAATCAATTTTATAAATTTATGAAAATAAAATATTAAAACTGCAATTAAACTTAAAAACTGTCCGGGATAATAATACAACATTATTTGACTTTAATTTCTCATTCAAATTTAATAATAAAAACTCCTCTAACGACACAGTAATTAACAAACCTATCCACAGTTTTATAGCTTTAAACTTATGACTCCTTCAATCACTAACAAACCACAATTATTTTCAAGTGAAACTCTCTAAAAACATCTCTACAATCACTTGATATATGTAGTGAGATTGAAGAAACATCGGCAAAAACAAGTCCCTCTCTCATTTAAACAAAAGAATAGAAAGCAAAAACGAAATGCAACATATACTACAACACCTTTATAATGAAGATTAATTAACACCATTATATTATAAGCATATCATTCTGCAATCATTCAATTTCACAGTAAACAATCATGCTTGAAACAAAACAAAACAAAACGACGAGCTTAAGTGATACCTCATTCTTGATGATCAAAGCAACAATTTGCATTCATTCAACGTTTCACGTACATGCAAAGATAAATTTTAATAGTAGTTTATAAACATCCTCATAACCATATCTTATTCTTGTAACTATTATAGTTAAAAGGAGTTAAGTATTCTTTCATTATATTGAATTTCATTCTAAGCTCAGGGGTAATATCCACCGTGCCCTCCACCTTCCCCACCTCCAGCACCACCACCATATCCTCCTCCATGTGCACCTCCACCACCACCAGAACCTCCACCAGCACCACCACCACCACCAGATGCTCCACCGCCATATCCACCACCAGCTCCTCCACCACTACCATATCCGCCTCCATTCGCCCCTCCAGCACCACCTCCTCCGCCACCTCCACTTCCACCTCCACCTCCGTATCCTCCTCCATGTTCTCCACTATATCCACCTCCTGCTCCACCTCCTTCCCCACCTCCATAACCACCACCAGCACCTCCTGCACCACCTCCTCCTCCTCCACCGCTACCACCTCCACCACCACCAGCATAACCACCGCCATGTGATGCACCTCCACCATATCCTTCCCCACCACCTTTGCCAGCTCCTCCACCATATCCACCACCTTGAGCCGCACCACCACCACCGCCACCTCCACTTCCTCCTCCGCCGCCACCAAAAGCAGCACCTCCATATCCACCACCTGCACCTTCACCTCCACCAGCTCCTCCTCCATATCCATCTACACCACCATTCCCTCCACCACCACCATAACCTCCACCTCCACCTCCACTTACACCAATGTCACCATGGACACCTGCACCAATGGTGAGGAGTGTTCTAGCGGCAGAGCATATGCCTAAACCCAACAACACAAAGAAAACAATACTTAGAACTTTCGAAGTTGCCATAATATAAGAAAATGTTGAAATTCCACTACTGATGCTTTAGTATCCATGAAATGGGTATTTATAGGAATTGAATTGGGCCAATGAGAGTGCAAAAGCGCGTTTTGTGCATGTCCCATGTAGTAATGTAGTATAGAGTTGGTGATATGATATAGAATGATAATGACTTCAAATATTAAAGCTTTATTTTTTGTTATAAGAATTTGTGTGTGGAGTGGCCTAATTAAGCACATGCAGTGAAGAAAAATGTATTTGTCCCCACAAGTCGGATACAAACAAGTACTCTATATACTTACACTATTGCACTAACCTTAGTGTGATTTTGCTGTCACCCATTAGCTTCATCTTATTCTTATTGTCTTCTGCAATAGTTTTGTTTGCCAATTAACACATACCAATTTTTTTTCCTTTATCTCATGAAAGACTTGTCTTGTACTTAATAAGATTTAGTAATGTATTTATATTGTTTTTATGTTATACATCTATTCATTTTTAAAACTGGTTTTTTTTTATCTTTATTAACTAATTTTTTAGATTTTCTTTTCCACATTTTTATTATTCGACAATTTTATTAATGACATACACTAAAATGATATTTGTGAGTTAGATAAATATTTTTCATGTCAATCATGTTATAATGTAATTAGCTTTATTTATATATTAAAAAAGTTTGATCGTATACATTGATAGTGTAATTTTTTTTACATTTTCAGTCAATCACAATTGTTATATCATTAGAGATTTTGACTCTTAAATTAACTATCTCTAAAGTCATATTAAAATATTATAAATCAATTAATAGTGTAAAACTTTTTACACTAACCATGTATGAAATTTAAACTCATAGTAAAATATTGTAAATCAATTAATTTTATTTATATATTAAAATATTTAAATTTAAGATTTTAAAATAATTAAATATTTAACATCTATTTATTTTATATAACTTTTTTACTAATAATTTATAAATTTAAACTATTTATATAAAATAATTAATATTTTATATTGAATAGTTAAATTTAATACATCTTTAATATTATTTTACTTATTTAATTTATATAGTTAAATATTATTTTATTTATAAATTAAATATTTAAAATTAGAACTAAAATTAAAATATTTAAAATTTATTTATTATATCCACAATAATTTAAATTTTAAATTTATTTATAAATCCAAAACTCCAATCCTAAAAATTAATTACAACAATAATGACATAAAAATCATTTTATCCAATGTACAAACGCAACCTAAGTGCCTCATCATTAACGAGAGTGTATCCCGTAAAAAGAAATAGTGAAGACCAAAAAAATCTCAACAATTAGTTAAAATGAGAAAGAAAAAGAACTAATTTTAGAAATAAAAAACTAAATTAATTTTTGACAAATAATATATTAAATGATTATAAATTTAATGTCAAAATTTATTAATAAAAATTAACTAATGATTATGACTATCAGAAGACATTTATATTATATCCATCTAAAATCTTAAAATATAAATTATTGATCAATAAAATATATATATATATATATATATATATATATATATATATATATATAAACACGTGTG
>NC_021166.2:21688662-21740493 GCF_000331145.2 Cicer arietinum
TTAAATTTTAAATTTATTAATAAAACAAAAACTCCAATCCTAAAAATTAATTACAACAATAATGACATAAAAATCATTTTATCCAATGTACAAACGCAACCTAAGTGCCTCATCATTAACGAGAGTGTATCCCGTAAAAAGAAATAGTGAAGACCAAAAAAATCTCAACAATTAGTTAAAATGAGAAAGAAAAAGAACTAATTTTAGAAATAAAAAACTAAATTAATTTTTGACAAATAATATATTAAATGATTATATATTTCAACACGTGTGTTAAGGACAAAACAACAACAGTAATAAATAGGGGCTTCGATAGTATTCGTTTAATACATATCTATCAATAGTTTTGATGATTTTTTTATTTTGTACAAAAGAGGGCCAAAGGCGTAAGAATATAATTTAGAAATTAACCAAACATTCCTAGATATATAAGTTCCAGAAGTATCATTAAAAAGAAAACGCCTTATAAAAAAAAAAACTATGGAGCTCATTAGGAGGAGTCTCTAGAGTAATATAAGTGACATAATCTAGAAGTAAAGTTGGTCAACCAATCATCACAACGATTGTCCTCCCTCCAGGTGTACTAAAACTGGACACGTCAATCCAAACTTGCAGTTATATGTTAACTATATCAATCAAAATTTTGGAGTAACTTTCTATAATGAGTTGCAGAATGCACTCCTTCCGAGACATATCCAAACCTTGGTAATATAGCTTTTATTTACCATCTCTCACCAGAGATGCAAAAAAGACCGCCACAACATGAAGACTCTCCACCTCATTTGCAAGCACCATCGCTATTGAACTTTATTCATCCACCAACACAAGTTGATTCCTTTTGTAAAATTTTGGATTACCAAAGCAATGTTTGGTTGCTGAAAATCATCTTCAAAAATAGCTTTGTTTCTCCAAGTTCACAGGAAACAACAAGTGATCATCAAAATTGTCTTCTAGTACTTCTCAAGCGAAGCTCCAATCTCAAGCTTATTCATGTTATTGAAAATTAAATTTTAGATGGAACCAATAAATAAATAAAAATACAATTTTGATAATCTTTAATACACAATAAATAAATAATCTCAAGCTTATTGATGTTATTAAATTAGTTTTGTGGTTATTAGGTGTTTAAGATTGAAAATAAATATGTATTTAATTGGCACGTACAAATTAATAATCACTACAAGAAAAACTGTTGATAACTACGACAAATTTTATCTTTACCTACGGCAATTTCGTAGGTAACGTAAAATTACTCTCGGATTATCCACGGACGCAGGTTCGTAGGCTCTTTCGCTCGTAGGAAAATATTTACCCACGGACAAGCAGTGAGACACAGTTACTTAAAGAATATTCGTAGCTAGTATGACTCATCGATTCTCCGTGAGTAAACACTACGCCAGAAATGACATTTAACAGCGCCCATTTTACAGCGCTTTCTAAACACAAGCGCTGTTGTAATTATATTTTAAAAATAACGGAACCTATTACAGCGCTTTTTATGTAAAGCGCTGTAAAACAAGCGCTGTAGTAGGTCATATAACGTTTGCGCATCACGTTATAAGGATTTTACAGCGCTTGTCAAAAAAGCGCTGTAAACGGAAGCGCTTTCGCGAATCAGTTACAGCGCTTTTTTCACAAGCGCTGTAAAACACATGCGCTTTCATTGAAATTAACTACCTATTATAGCGCTTTTTTCACAAGCGCTGTAAAACATATGCGCTTTCATTGAATTTAACTACTTATTACAGCGCTTTTTTCACAAGCGCTGTAAAACACATGCGCTTTCATTGAATTTAACTACCTATTATAGCGCTTTTTTCACAAGCGCTGTAAAACACATGCGCTTTCATTGAATTTAACTACCTATTACAGCGCTTTTTTCACAAGCGCTGTAAAACACATGCGCTTTCATTGAATTTAACTACCTATTACAGCGCTTTTTTCACAAGCGCTGTAAAACACATGCGCTTTCATTGAATTTAACTACCTATTACAGCGCTTTTTTCACAAGCGCTGTAAAACACATGCGCTTTCATTGAATTTAACTACCTATTACAGCGCGTTTTTCACAAGCGCTGTAAAATACATCTTTCAAATAATTATATACGTTGCGAACCCTAATATCCTCTACGTACTGTGCGGCCATCTACGTTGTCTAAGGTATTTTTTACACATGATCTGTTATGTTTTGAAATTGTCAAAAATTGTCAAAAACTCATACCACATGATCTGTTCTGTTTTGAAATTGTTAGTTGATATTGGTTTCTTTTTGAAACTTGTTGATATGTTTTGAAAGCTTATTATTTTTGTTACTGCATTTATATAGGTGGTATAATATGGATAGGAAATGGATTTCAGCCAATCGATTGTCAAAAGAGTATGAAATTGGAGTGAAGGAGTTTGTTGAGTTTGCAGTGAAGAATGCAAAAGATCCAAATAGAGTAGTTTGTCCTTGTTTAAAATGTTGTTTTGGAAAACGTGTTAGAGAAGATGAATTAGAAGGACATCTAGTATGTAATGGAATTGATCAAAGCTACACATGTTGGATAAGACATGGTGAGAAAAAAAAAGGAAACATTAATTTTGAGAATAGTTCGACATATGCTTCAACTGACTTCGATACAGATACATATGAGCCGGACCGAGTTGATGAGATTGCAAAAGCAGTTGAAGAAGATCTTCGAGATTGTCCTAAAATGTTTGAAAGTTTGTTGAGTGATGCAGAGAAAGAATTATATAATGGTTGTACTAAATTCACAAGACTGTCAGCGATATTAAAGTTGTACAACTTAAAAGCGAGTAATGGATGGTCTGATAAAAGCTTTACGGAATTATTAACACTCATAAAAGATATGTTGCCAGATGATAATGAACTTCCCAGTCGAACCTACGAGGCTAAACGGATTTTGTGTTCTATTGGAATGAGTTACGAAAGGATTCATGCGTGTCCTAACGATTGCATTTTATTTCGAAACGAATATGAACTACTTAAGGCGTGTCCGAAATGCAATGTCTCTCGATATAAGAAGAAAGAATCTACTCCAGCAAAAGTCGTGTGGTATTTTCCTATAATACCAAGATTTAGGCGCATGTATCGCAGTGAAGAAGATTCAAAACACTTGACATGGCATGCAGATGAAAGAATTAGAGATGGAATGTTTCGACACCCTGCAGATTCCCCACAATGGGCAAAAATTGATCACGAGTATCCTGAATTCGGGATAGAGTCAAGAAATCTAAGACTTGCACTTTCTACTGATGGAATGAATCCACATGGTCTTCAAAGCATCTCACATAGCACGTGGCCTGTGATTTTGGTAATATATAACCTACCTCCATGGTTATGTATGAAGCGTAAGTTTATGATGTTGTCTCTGTTAATTTCTGGACCCAAACAACCGGGGAATGATATCGACGTATACTTGACTCCTCTAATCGAAAATTTAAAAAGTATGTGGGAGACAGGTGTGGAAGTTTATGATGGGTATAAGAAAGAATGTTTCAATTTAAGGGTTATGTTGTTCGGCATAATTAATGATTTTCCAGCATATGGTAATTTATCAGGATATAGCATTAAAGGTCAGTGTGCATGTCCTATATGTGAAGAGAGTACAAATTGGATGCGGTTGAAACATTGTAAGAAGAATGTGTTTCTTGGACATCGTAGATTTTTACCTTATAGTCATCAGTATCGTGGGTGGAGAAATGCATTCAATGGAAAATCAGAGGAAGGTAAAGCTCCTTTAGCACCGACTGGATATCAAATACTTGAAAAAGTACAAGGTTTGACCAATAAATTTGGCAAACCTTTTGCGGGAGAGCTGGTGAAAACTGGGTGGAAGAAAAAGTCAATTTTCTTTGAATTGCCATATTGGAAGTCATTGTATGTAAGACATTTCCTCGATGTGATGCATATTGAAAAAAATGTATTTGAAAGTGTTATTGGTACGTTACTCAATGTTCCAGGAAAGTCTAAAGATGGCGTCAATGCAAGATTGGACTTGGTCGATATGGGAATAAGAAATGAACTGGCTCCAGTAAAGAAAGGAAATCGCACATATCTACCTCCAGCCGCTCATACTCTATCTAGAAAGGAAAAAATTGTTTTATGTAAATTTCTACACGAAGTTAAAGTTCCAGAAGGATACTCTTCGAACATTAAAAATTTGGTTTGTATGAAAGACCTCAAGTTAAAAGGTTTGAAGACCCATGATTGTCATATTATAATGGAGCATTTGCTACCAATAGGTATACGTTCCATTTTACCTGAAAAAGTTCGACTAGCCTTAACTAGATTATGTTTCTTCTTCAGGGAAATTTGTAGTAAAGTGATCGACCCTCAGAAATTACCGACATTGCAGAGGGAAATTGTTGTTACTTTGTGTGAGCTTGAAATGTATTTCCCACCATCGTTTTTTGATATAATGGTTCACCTTACTGTTCATCTGGTTAAGGAGACACAACTTTGTGGGCCAGCTTATATGAGATGGATGTATCCGATAGAACGATATATGAAAATATTAAAAGGGTACGTAAAAAGTAGAAGTCGACCAGAAGGTTGTATTGCTGAACGATACATTGTTGAAGAGGCTGCTGAATTTTGTACTGAATATCTGTCCAATGTTGAATCCATAGGGCTTCCCATGTCTCGTCATTCGGGAAGACTATCAGGAGAAGGGATAACTGGAAGGAGACTACTGACTATATCAAGGACAGAATGGGAGCAGGCACAATTGTATGTTCTGCACAATGATGATGAGGTTCAACCGTATGTTACAATACACATTGATCAGTTATCTCGTTTGAACATGAATAGGAATCAAAATTGGATAACTCGAGAGCACAATCGAAGTTTTGTAACATGGTTAAAAAATCACATAATGTCAAAATTTGATATAGACCCCGGATCAATTTCAAATAGATTGAGGTGGCTAGCAAATGGTCCGAGCTTACATGTCTTTTCTTACACTGGTTATGTTATTAACGGCTACACATTTTATACCAAAGAACAAGATGATCAGACCACTATGCAAAATAGTGGAGTCACTCTCGTAGCTGAAGCGATGCATGTCTCAAGTGCAAAAGACAAAAACCCAATATATGCAAATCTATCATATTTTGGGGTTATCGAGCGCATATGGGAGTTAGACTACACAATGTTTCGTGTTCCCATATTTGGTTGCAAGTGGGTCGATAATAATAATGGCGTTCGGATTGATGAGTCAGGATTCTTGCTTGTCGATTTTAATAGGGTGGGATACAAAGACGAGCCTTTTATTTTAGCGTCGCAAGCTCAACAAGTGTTTTATGTCACTGATCCTTCTAATGATAAATGGTCTGTTGTCCTATCGACCAATAAAATAAGTGATGATAACAATAATGATGAAGATGTTGGTAATGATCTTTTATTTGCAACATCACAACAACCACATGAAATTGATTCAACTGATGATGGTTTATATCTTAGAGATGATCATGATGAGGGAATTTGGATTAATCCATCGTTTCGTATTGTAAATGGACAAACAAATGTGAATGTCACCAGGAAAAGAAGAAGGGCATCTTAATGTATATATATGTTTAATTGTTTTATATAAGCTATGCATGTAATCTGAACTGTGTTATTGTAAATATGCATGTAATCTGAATTGAGTGTTTTATACTAAGTTCTGATTAATTTATTTTCTGATTAATTTATTTTCTGCTTATATTTAGCTTGATTTGAGTGTTTTATACCAAGTTCATGTAACAATGAGTGTTTTATATTTAGCTTGATTTACATGAACTGAACTGAATATAAATTAGTAATTTACATGAACTGAACTGAACTGAATAGAGAGATTCTCTTTTGCTCAGTGCATATATATATATAGATTCTTCAGAATACTCATTTCTAATAATTCATCATCTCCTAAAGTATTGTGATAAAGACAATGATAACAATATTTTTAATCCAATAAACAATGATAAAAATGTTTTTAATGTCATCCCAACCCAAATAAACCAAACACAAAAATAAAATAAAGAGACATTTTACAGCGCTTATCTTAAAAAGCGCTGTAAAAGATCCTTTTAAAAATAAAATAATGAGTGTTTTATACCTTTTACAGCGCTTTTCACACAAAGCGCTGTAAACGACTCTTTTGAAAGTGAGTAAAAAAGACATTTTACAGCGCTTATTTGACAAAGCGCTGTAAAAAAGCTTTAAAAATAATATTCATCAGACACCTAATTTCTTCAAACACCTTGTACGCATCATGGGAATCCAAAAAACATCAGACACAAACCCATTTCTTCAAACACCTTGTACGCATCATGGGAATCCAAAAAACATCAGACACAAACCCATTTCTTCAAACACCTTGTACGCATCATGGGAATCCCCAAAAACACCAGACACAAACCCATTTTTCGCAACATGGCAATGATCCTGAATACCAATTAAGTTTCGATTTAAGAAGGAAAGAGAATGTAAAGAGATAAAAAGGGTGTTGAGGTGGAGATTGAATTGTGAAAGAGTAAGCTTTGATGTTTGTGAAGAAGATGCATAAAAGGAGAAGAGTTTGGTGAAGAGGAAGGGATTTTTGTGGTGACCAGTTACTACTATGTGGGTTTTGCATGCATGTTGAGCTTGTTTAAAAAATAACATAACATAACAAAACACAAAAACAATAAGGCCTTTTACAGCGCTTATTTGGAAAAAGCGCTGTAAAAGAGCCTTTTAAAATTAACATAAAGAGACATTTTAGAGCGCTTATGTGGAAAAGCGCTGTAAAAGGCTTTAAAAAACATTCATATAACATAATAACACACGGAGGTCTTTTACAGCGCTTATTTGGGAAAAGCGCTGTAAAAGAGCCTCTTAAAATTAACATAAAGAGACATTTTAGAGCGCTTATGTGTAAAAGCGCTGTAAAAGGCATTCAAATAACATAATAACACACGGAGGTCTTTTACAGCGCTTATTTGAAAAAAGCGCTGTAAAAGAGCCTTTTAAAAATTTAACTAAAGAAGCCTTTTAGAGCGCTTATGTGTGAAAGCGCTGTAAAAGGCATTCATATAACATAATAACACACGGAGGTCTTTTACAGCGCTTATTTGAAAAAAGCGCTGTAAAAGAGCCTTTTAAAAATTTAACTAAAGAAGCCTTTTAGAGCGCTTATGTGTGAAAGCGCTGTAAAAGGCATTCATATAACATAATAACACACGGAGGTCTTTTACAGCGCTTATTTGAAAAAAGCGCTGTAAAAGGCATTCAAATAACATAATAACACACGGAGGTCTTTTACAGCGCTTATTTGAAAAAAGCGCTGTAAAAGGCATTCAAATAACATAATAACACACGGAGGTCTTTTACAGCGCTTATTTGAAAAAAGCGCTGTAAAAGAGCCTTTTAAAAATTTAACTAAAGAAGCCTTTTAGAGCGCTTTACAAAATAAGCGCTGTAAAAGGCTTATAAAAAGCGCTGTAAAAGTGTTACGTATATATAACAGTTACCTCTTCAGTTTCCTCTTCATTACGTAACCTTCATCTCAACCTTCATTTCTTCTCTTCTTTTGCAAACCCTATCATCCCGTCCTTTACGAACCTTATTTCCACGATCATCTCCTTCATTTCGAACCTTATTTCCATCCAAGATCATCTCTCCCATTTCACACAATATATTTTCATTGAAATACGTAACCCTCATTACGTATTTCTTCAAACCGTATTTCTGTGAACCATATTTCTGTGAACTTTCTGCAAACCCTCTTTTCTTTGCATTTCGTCTTTCTTCGAACCATCATTATTCAGGTATTGATGTTATTAAATTTTTGTAATCATTAGAATGCATGTTGAGCTTTTTTAAGATATACTGATACATGTTGAGTTTGTTTATAATAATGCATGATCCATGTTGAGCTTGTTGATGTTATACTAAAGTGCATGTTGAACTTGTTGTAGTTAAATGGATACAAACAAAGATTTAGAAGTTCAAAATGAAGAAGTTGGCACCTCTAAGACTTACGAAAAAGAAGTCAAACGTGGTGCAACTATCATGCAAAGGGTGATTAAAGCACGGAGCAGTGGCATTAAATTTGAGGTATACTATATATACTCTGTTTGCTGTGTGTTTTTTTATCTTTTTTTAGGGTTTAGGGCATGTACTTACTATATGAGTTTATTAGGTTGGCTGGAACGAGAGTGGTCAGCCAGTTGACCCCAACAGCTCCATGTTTGTAAGCTACATTGGGGCTGTTGTTCGTCAAAATGTCCCAATAACAATAGACAACTGGAGAGATAAGGCGTTGAAGGATGCCAAAGATATCATCTGGAATGACATTCAAGTAAATATTTTGATCTACTCTTTTGTCATTTATAATTTTTTTTCTGTAAAATACATTACTTATAATTGTTTTCATTGCAGACCACTTTTGTTCTTGATGAGGAACGAAAGTCATATGTTTTGAGAGTTGCTGGGAAAATCCATCGTGGATTTAGATCCCATCTCTCAAATTTCTATCTAAAAGATAGAGAAGGAAACACAAATGCTGAACCTCCAAAGATATATCAACATTATATATCAAAGGATGAATGGAGTGCATTTGTTTCCAAACGTTCTGACCCGGCGTTTGTCGTAAGTGATTAATTTATTAGCATTTGTGTTTTATTATTCATATTCGTAGCGTATTTTAAATTTTTACACAATTGCTATTTTTTTTTTATATAGAATATTAGTAAGGCAAATCGCGAACGGGCAAGCAACCCAAAACACCCATACAAGAAATCACGTATGGGATATGCACGCCTTGAACAAAAAATTGTAAGTAATTAAACATCACTTGTAATTTGTATTATAAACTATAGTGTGTAACTAATTTGTATTATTTTGTTTATGATTTTAACGAATAGAGAAAAGACACCCAAGCCGATCAACCCTTGGGTCGTCATATCTTATGGAAGGAAGCGCGTGTTAACAAAGAAGGAGTGGTTGATAATGAAAATGTCAAGAAAGTTGTAGAACTTTGTGTAAGTATATTATCACTTTAATATTTTTTAATATTGTATTTTAAAAATGCTATTGAACTTATCTTTTTAATGTTACATGTATTTTAGGAAACTATTGAACAAAGTTCTGAAACTCAAGAGGGCAACAAGGATACGTGCAGGGACATTCTTGGGAAAGTGTTTAATGTCCCTGAGTATTCCGGTCGAGTGAGGGGGAAAGGATTTGGCGTAACTCCCAAAAGCTTTTTTCCTCAAGAGAAGCGCCAAAAACCTTCCAACGAGGAAGTATTAGAGAAGCTCAGAATCTTATCGGAGCAAGTGGCACTCTTGGTGAATACGAATAAAGACAAGCAACTTCCGGTTCAGCTCCAACCTGAAATACAAATGGAGAGTGAAACCGGGAGTTGCAACGTCGGTTTGAAGAGTATTCCCGAGGTAATTAATTACTTACTACTTACTTGCTTATGTAATTACTTATGTATTAAACAAACTTATATATTAACTGTACTTATGTTTTAACTATTGATGTAGGGTGTCACTACATGTGTCCTATACTTGTCCTCGCCGACTCAACGGAAGGTGGGAAAAGGAATATTGCACAATACTTCGGGAGAAGTATTGCACAATATTCCGATCCCCGCGGGCCATGTCAAAGTATCGCCTACGGTTGCTTTCGAACCAACTGCACCGTTGCCCATACCGGACAACGATGGAGATATGAAGTTCTTAAGCGACGCTATTGGCAGTTACGTGGCATGGCCCACACACCTTGTTGCCCTCGAAAAAAAGATTCCCAAGGACAAATCAGTTACATCTCCCGAAAAGGTTTGTCACATTTATTGCCTAAGGTTTTTTATTTTTTCAGATTCAATAAACTAACATTTTACCTCATTTTTGTAGGTCCAAATAAATAAACCACCCCTACAGCCAAAAAAAGGCAGCAGACCTCAAAAATTGGAGGTTAATAGGGCTGCCAAACTACAAAGGCTGGAGGGTAATAAAGCTGCAAAACTTGCAGCAACAAAAAATCTGGATCGGGGAAAATCGGTCGCTGCTGCTGCTGCTCCTAATAAAAGTCAGCCACGCCTTGGTAAATACGGGGCGTGTCTTGACATCCAAATAAAAAGGAACATGGGCAGCAGCAACGATTCGCCCATTGTACAAATGAATCAAGACATCTTTGGAGATGAGTATATTGAATACCTCGAAAAGGAGCAAATGTACGATCTTCTCGAACATAAGGAGCTGAGTGTTACTGTAATCAGCTTGTACATAAGGTAAAAAATACTTTTAATTGCATTTATTTGTAATTAATTAAATGTATTGGTAATTAATCTAGTTTAAAATTTTCATTGAAGGTTTTTGTACGAGAAGGTCGTGTGCACGAGGAAACTGTCAAATAAATACTCATTCTTGTCTCCGCATAAGATGTCGATGTTCAAACTCGATCCAGACAATGTAAAACACTACATTGTAGATATGTTTTTAAGAAATAAAGAAAGTGATAAATTGTTCTTGGCACCATATAATTCAGGGTACGTAATTTTATCTTTTTTAATTGATGAGAATTTAATTTATTAGTTGTCTATAAACAAAATTGCTTAACCAATTTTTTGTTGTTGTAGGGCACATTGGGTGCTATTTGCAATCAATGCGGTCTCTGAAGTGATATACTATTTGGATCCCGTGCACGGCGATTACACCAATCACCCCGGAATAAAGAATATGCTCGACACGTAAGTAATATTCATTTATTTCTTACATATATATATTTATATATATATATATATAAATATATATATGTAAGAAATAAATGAATATTACTTACGTGTCGAGCATATTCTTTATTCCGGGGTGATTGGTGTAATCGCCGTGCACGGGATCCAAATAGTATATCACTTCAGAGACCGCATTGATTGCAAATAGCACCCAATGTGCCCTACAACAACAAAAAATTGGTTAAGCAATTTTGTTTATAGACAACTAATAAATTAAATTCTCATCAATTAAAAAAGATAAAATTACGTACCCTGAATTATATGGTGCCAAGAACAATTTATCACTTTCTTTATTTCTTAAAAACATATCTACAATGTAGTGTTTTACATTGTCTGGATCGAGTTTGAACATCGACATCTTATGCGGAGACAAGAATGAGTATTTATTTGACAGTTTCCTCGTGCACACGACCTTCTCGTACAAAAACCTTCAATGAAAATTTTAAACTAGATTAATTACCAATACATTTAATTAATTACAAATAAATGCAATTAAAAGTATTTTTTACCTTATGTACAAGCTGATTACAGTAACACTCAGCTCCTTATGTTCGAGAAGATCGTACATTTGCTCCTTTTCGAGGTACTCAATATACTCATCTCCAAAGATGTCTTGATTCATTTGTACAATGGGCGAATCGTTGCTGCTGCCCATGTTCCTTTTTATTTGGATGTCAAGACACGCCCCGTATTTACCAAGGCGTGGCTGACTTTTATTAGGAGCAGCAGCAGCAGCGCATTTTTCATTTCAAATAATTAATTTACAGCGTTTAAAAAAAAAAAAATAACACATTTTACAGCGCTTTTTTTAAAAAGCGCTGTAAAATGTTGTTCTAAAGCGCTTTAATGGTGCACCTTCTACAGCGCTTCCGTGAGAAAGCGTTGTAATATGTACAAGAAAAGCGCTGTAAAATGCAGACCCATAATATGAAATTATGGGTGGGCATATTACAGCGCTTTTTCGAGAAAGCGCTGTAATATGTACACCCATAACTCATATGACGGGGTGCATATTACAGCGCTTTTTCGAGAAAGCGCTGTAATATGTACACCCATATATGAAATTATGGGTGGGCATATTACAGCGCTTTTGTGAGAAAGCGCTGTAATATGCACACCCGTAACTCATATGACGGGGTGCATATTACAGCGCTTTTTGTGGAGAAGCGCTGTAAAATGTGCATAACAAGCGCGCGTTGTATTTACATGTTTTATAGCGCTTTTATAAAAGCGTTGTTGTATCATTTACAGCGCTCGTTTCCACAGCGCTTATTTTTTTGAAAAAGCGCTGTAAATGGCTTAAAAAAAGCGCTGTAAAAGCCGTTTTTTCGCGTAGTGAAAGTTACTCATAGATTTTCTGTAGGTAAAGTTGCACATAGATTTTCCGTGGATAAAGTTACCGATACCTTCTGTGGGTAAAAACACAGATACTTACCAACGGTAAAGTCACAATAACATTACTCAAGTAACTAGATATTTGGAGAGATTTCCTTTAAAATTGGATCATAGCTTAATAATTTTCATGTGGACATAAATTAATAACATCAAAATATGCAAATTTAATATGAAACCATTTGTCAAAAAGGAACATCTCAAAATAAAATAAAAAAAATGAAATTGTATCCTCAACCATTAAAAAGAAAAAAAATAAATCAGCCAACACTTGCTTTAAAAGTGAAAATTTCTTGGACTCAGAAAGAGTTGCGCTTGGGTCTTTCCTCAACAACATTCACTCTAAGTGCCCTCCTGTTCAAGCTCTACAATATGAAAAATAAAAAAACTAATCACACATGTAATCCTTGCAATGATTCCAAACTTATCATAAGCCTTTTCACAACATTGTCTCAATAACATTAATTAGCCTCAAGAAACCTTGTTGCTTCCGTTAAGCACATTTATTTACTGATACATGTTATGTTACAAATGATTAAGTAAGAAATAACTTCAGCCTCATATCATTCTCACTAGACATTGTAACAAAGCCAAAACCATAGTGATCGATCGGTCTCTTTTTCATAGAGTACCCAAACACTCTCAACCTTACCATGTTCACTGAAAATTTGTTCCAAGCGAGAACTATCGATATCCCATGACAAGTTACCAATGTAGACTCTCATCAAGTAAAATAAATACACGAACCTCAGCAAATCACAGTTTTATCGATCTTTGTTGGTGTTACTTACCTTTTGTTTCCCTTGCTTCCTTTCTTTTGGGTTCTTTTTAGTTTCATACCACCTTTTAGAAAGAAAAAAAAAAGATAGAGAACAGAGTGTTGCAGCCATATTCATGAGATTAAAAGCTAAAGATTACCTAAATAGAGATGCTGCTGATTTGAGATTCATGGAAGATTTGCCCCCTCTAGTAGTTGCCTTGCCGTTCAGGTATTCTGCGTCACTACCAGGACGCTCTCCGTCGAAATCTGAAAAAATGTCACGAAGCAAAAACCACCATAAGCATTTTTACCAACTCTTGGCCACCATTAAAATCTTGCAGCATTGTACTATGATGAGGGCAAAGCATTGTTAGAACAAATACGACAATGTAAAGAGACCAACCTCAGAACGTCAATTTGGATGCAACTACAAGCTGTGCAATAATATAATATAAATGTAAATGACATGCTTCTTAAAAGGATAAATGAGATTAAAAAAAAAGTTTTGAAGGTTCAAACACACTAAAAAGTAAACATTGACAAGGTTCGCAAGGATATTTACACAAGCTGATTAACTAATGTAGTCTACAACTCTAAATGGAAGAAAATGTTACAACTACATGATTGATATGTTTAGCTTCATCTGCATAGTGTGTCTATGATATAATTCTCATGTTTTGTAACACACATTGCAGGTATCATCCTCTCTCTTTTTTTCCATTTTCTGAAAGATGTTTCCCGCTTCAACATATTTGATAACATTGTTGGTGTTATGACCTATATCCTTAGGAAGTTGTATACAATATTTTTAACAAGATTATCTAATTCCTTCCTAAGTGATGAACTTAATATCAAAACCAATTTGTTTAATATTAATTCCAATTTTAACAATAATAGATTCAAACAATTTATTCAAAATTAAGATTCAAGAACACATGCATTATCAAGATAAGAAGTATAGGGATAGAGAAGTGTGCACCATAGATTTTTATACTGGTTCGACTATCAATTAGATAGTCTACATCCAGTCCTGGAATCACTTACCGATTCCAGCCTTTACTATTAATGATTTGAGAATGTTTACAGACTTTCCAGCACTTCACTGCCTATACATCTAACTCAACATCAATCTTCAACAACAACCAATCTATCCTTAAGAACTAATCGCCAAGCTCTAACAAGATCAGATTGAGATCTCCTTTAGATGATCACACACTCTAAAAGATGACCACCAGTTTCACAATATTGGATTTCCACACACTTTCTTTTACAAAGATGATTCTTTAAAAAAAACTAAAAACACTTGATTCAGTCACAATGAATTCTCACACTTAGTATTTGCCAATAATGTTTGTGAGTTATAACAGTTTTTCTCAAAGTGTATATTTCAAAAAGTCACTGAGATTCTTTTTGTTCTTTCTATGTATATTTGTTATCTTTAAAATTGTGATTGATTCAGTTTATATAGTTTCAGAAAAACTCAGATAAATCGATTTCCCAAACGATTTTATTAATGTGTATTACCGGCTCAATCGATTTCACGTTTCTTGTTTTTCTTGAAATTCTTGACAGAGATGAACTAATTGATTTGCTAATCGATGTTTTTAATGCATATATCAGAAATTTATACTCAGTTCATCTTAGAGTCGATTGAGTAATCGATTATGATTGTTTTGGTTCAAAGTGTGAGATCACACAATCGATTACTCAGTCGATTCTCTTTTATTAACATAATCGATTTGGCAATGGGCTAATGATAGCGTTTCAGCAAGTGTACTGAATCGTTGCAAGTAATATTAAAACGTTAATACCGAGTGTCGAACTCAAGGATTGCGTTTTACTATTGAATTATATTTAATTACTAAAATTGAACAAAAAGTTTTCGAATTGATTGAAATAATATTTGAAATTAACAACAATAATAAAATTGATCTTTTATAATGAGAAAAATGTCAGGGATGAGTTTCACTTCGAATCCAACCTTGGTGTCTAATTTGATCCTAGTTACTGAATTCCTTTATTGAATTATTACCGAATTCTCTTTATTATTCTTGCCCTAATGTCTTAGTGACAGAACCTTTAATTCCAAAGTAACCCCTAATTCCTTAGTAGATTTAAGATTAGAATTAAGCATTACCGTATAGAAATTCTCTTGTAAATTATTGCTTTGCAACTAATTTAATTGGTTTCATGACCTGCACCTATGTCTAGACTACAAATTCATGAATTTCTCATCTCAAGCATTCGTAAAGTCCACTTCCGTTTCAAAATACAAATCGTAGAACATTTTAATGTTGATCAAGCAATAAAAAGCATTAAGCACAGAGATGAGAAAAACAATTCAATAAACTCATTCATATAACTAGAAATCAAATCAGAAAAATAAGGGTTTCATCTGGTTACACTCATCCCTAACAAATAGGGTTTAGTTACTCATGACAGAGATACAAAAGATAAGGATTAAAGAAGAATTACAAGAATGATTCATGGATGATTCTTGATAAAACTGCTTCAATGGCGTTAGAAACGGCCGTCTTTGAGTTTCTATGCTAGGGCACAAGTCTCCCAAGTTCCCAAGAGTCAAAAAGATACATAAAACAGTACAAATCTGCGTCTTTATGGTTGCTGGTGCGCGTCGCGCGCTTCTACACAAAATTACTCTTAAGCTTCATTTAAATTTGGTAAGTATAAATTATATTATATATATAGTTTTATAATTTTATTTTTAAATTTGATATAACTAATTAATGTTATTGATTTTTATTTTTACAGTGCTTGTTAATTATTTCAAAGACTTGCAAGCATCGTACATGAGTGAAAGCTTGAAGTTCTACTCGGCATCAAGTTAGTATTTTATATATTTTAAATTTAGATTAGTAAATATATACATTATTTTTAAAATATAGATTAGTAATATTTATATTTAGATTAGTTTTATAAATTTATTTTTAAAAAAATAGGAATGATGTTGTTTACATATTAATATATGATAAATTAAAGTTTCAAACCACGGTTAAAATATATTGGTTTTAATATAATTATTATTTAAAAAAACATTATTAAAATTGATGATATTATTATTTTTTGTTATAAATAAGTCTTGATTATTAGTCTTGATTTTTAAAAAAACATCATTTAAAATTTTATATAGGTTTGTATAATGATATAGTCTTGATTAATAATTTATTATATTATTGTTTGCAAATTAATTAATATATAATCCCCTAATTGACATATATATCAAAGTTATTGATTTTAAAAAAACATTATTAAAATTTATGATATTAATTATTATTTTTTGTTATAAGTATTGATATTTTATTATATTGTTTGTAATTTATTATATTGTTTGCAAATTAATATATATATATATATATATATATATATAAATATAATGTTTATTTTTTTGTTAATATTGATATTTTTTTGTTAGTATTGATATTTTTTGATAGTATTGATATATATACATATATATATATAATTTAAAATTTTATTTCGGTTTATATATATTTATTGTATTGAGGGCTCCTCATTCGACTAGTGGTGGTGCCATTGAAGATGAAATTCAATTTCAAACCATGATGTCTCCTCCAACACAAATTCATAATACTTTTGAGGGACTTCTTTCGTCGGGCATGGCAGGACATAATGATGGTGTGAGTGGAGCTGATCAGAGGAATTATTATGAGGATTGATGTCATTTGAATAATTTCATAATTTATTTTTGGGTTGTATGAACACATATTAATTATGTTGTCTTAGTTAATTATTGTGTGTTTAATTTTGCGTTTGTAAGACATTATTTATAAATTTTGGGTTTGTAAGACATTATTTGTTAATTTTGGAATGCATGTTTTATTTGATTTTGTGGTAATTAATTTAATTATTATTAATATTATATTTTTATATATAATATTTATTTTTATTTTAATATTTAATTTTAATTTTATTTAAATTTTAATTTAATTTTAATTTTAATTTTTTTTATTTGTAATTTAAATTAATCTTTAATTATAATTATAATTTAAATATTTTATTTTAAATTTAATTTTAATTTTTAATTATATTCAGATTAGTTTATTATATATTAAATTTAATTTATAATGATATTATATTTTAAATTTAATTATAATTTTAATTTAATTACAATTTAAATTTAAATTTTAAATTTATATTTATATTAATTTATTATATATAAAATTATAATACATAATTAATTTTGAATTTAAAAAAATTAATTTTTTATAATACGTAATATTTTGTGGCTGCCTAAGCCCTCACAAAATATTTTTTTTTAATCTGGAGGTCATTTGTGGCTGCCTAAGCCCTCACAAATGAGGGATTTTGTGGCGGCCTGGGCCCTCACAAAAGTTGATTTTAAAATCAGTCTGTCATTTGTGGCGGCCTAAGCCCTCACAAAGGCAGACTTTTGTGGCTACAAAAGCCCTCACAAATGTCTGTCTTTTGTGGCTGCAAAAGCCCTCACAAATGCTAACCTGTTTCTGGCACTTTGTGGCTGCAAAAGCCCTCACAAAATTTTGTGACCAGCTTCTTTGTGGCTGCCAAAAGCCCTCACAAAAGCCACCTTTGTGGCTGATTATACCCCTTTGTGAGGGCAAAAGCCCTCACAAAATGCTTGTTTTCTTGTTGTGGCATTAAGCACAGAGATGAGAAAAATAATTCAATAAACTCATTCATATAAATAGAAATCAAATTATAAAAATAAGGGTTTCATCTTGTTACACTCATCCCTAACAAATAGGTTTAGTTACTCATGACAGAGATAAAAGAGATAGAGATTAGAGAAGAATTACAAAAAGGATTCATGATGTTAGAAACGGCCGTCTTTGAGTTTCTATGCTAGGGCACAAGTCTCCCAACTTCCCAATAGTGAAAAAGATCCCTAAAACAGTAAAAATCTGTGTTTTTATGGTTGCTGGTGCGGGTCGCGCGCCCCAGGCGCGGAAAACACGCTCCAGCGCGTTTGGGCAGTAGCAGATGCTGGAAAAAGCGCTTGGCTTGCGCTTGGGCGCGCTCAGCATATGCTGTCCGGCGTATATTGCTTTTGTCTCCTCTTTCGAGTCTGAAATTGGTTCCGGTGTCTTCATGAAAGTTGTAGCTATGGATCTTAGCTTTCAGTTGCACTTGGTTTGACTCCAATTGGACATCTACAACTCCAGATATAGCTGACATACTCTACATATGTCATGTTGATTTCTCACCAAAATTCAGCACTGCACTAAAACAAAACGCAATGTAAAATTATGAAAAATTCCTACTTAATCAACGAAATAAAAACACAAAACATTTTATTAACTCAAAGAACAAAAATCAACAAAATATATCAAATAAATCCTTAATTTAACTGATGATTGAGGATAAATAAGACTAAAACAGTGGGAAAATATGCATATGATGAAGAGTCATCAGCTAATTGCTCCCTGCTACTCAGACACTCAATCAAGTCGATTTTCCAATCGACTGATTTCTTCTTGTGACTTAGATATTCAATCAAATCGATTTGCCAATCGACTGATTTCTTTCTGTAACTCAGATATTTAATTTCAATCGATGTGCCAATCGATTATGCAGTATATTTCTGATAAATGATAAACTGATTCATTTATTCAATCGATTATCCAATCGATTTCTTTTATTCAGAGAGCACAGGTCTGATGAAACCTGTTTAAGTAATCGATTTGCTAATCGATTAACTCAGTGAAAGTTTTGTTCTGTGAATCAGAAAATCGATTAACCAACTGATTAGTAGAAAACTTGTAACTTAAGAAAAGTATATCAATCGATTGTCTAATCGATTTCCTTTAATCATAGAACACAGGTCTGATACAATCATATTTTGATCCTTGCTTATTCTATATGAAGATATGAGATAAATAATGTTTCCAGGATTCAATCTTTCACAAGAGAACTGATTATTCATAAACGAATATCGTTCTTCGTTTCTCAGTAATAAGTCAAGATTGATCTTCGTTTTTCAGAACTACTTCAAGATCAACCTTCGTTTTCCAGAATTGTTTCAAGATCAATCTTTGTTTTCTAGAATTGCTTTCTTTGATTTTAATGAGATCTGGTTTGTGATGTTTGATACCTATCTTGTTTTAACACACTCAAATGCACATGTTAAATATTGAAACATTTAGAATCATAATTAATAATCTTTAATTAATTTTTTGTTTAATCATCATCAAAACATTTAAAATGAGATTTTGTCTCAACATCAGTGTCACTCGGTCAATGGTCTGCCTTTATCTTGGTTGATCCTTCGAGTCCTACACGATCAACTTGGATGTAAGAGGAGGGGCTTCCGAAAAGCCAACTGAACTTAGATGAATGATTGGCGTTTTAAGTGTCTTGTTAGAGAGCTTCTCTTATTTGAACGGTTTTTCACGTGGCTGGTCGACCTTAATAGTTCAAACTTCAATTGCAACTACTTATAAAATTACATGTATTATTGATTGCAATTTTTTTTGATAGTATTTAACTTTTAACATTAATAATGTATAAAAATTAAACTCATAAATAAAATGTACGATAAATATTTTCACTAGATTAATATCAATTATTCATAATAAAAAAAATTAAAAAGATAGAGAACAACAAATTATTATAAATTACTATAATTTTAATGATCATTTTACAATGTTTTCGAGTCTATTTGTATTAGAGATGTAGAAAGATATAAAATTAATAGTTCGTTAGTTGGATATTGATTTGTTAACCTATATAAAGACTTGATATGATCATTTTCATTAACTAATAATTTGAACCATGTTTCTAGAAGTTACAAGATTAAACCCCACTATTGAACTCACACGTTATAAACAAATTAATAAATTATTTAAGTTGATTACAAATCATTATTTGTATTCAAAATTTTATTATTCTAGGATAAGCAATATGACACTTATAGAGGTTTTAGTTATTAAGGATAAACCAAAAAGGTGTCAGTATTGATGATAATTAATTCATTTAAATGTAACAAGTTCGATAAATTATTATAAATCAAATATGAGAACGGTAAAATATTGCACCTGTCCCTGCTAATACTAACTAATACCACCAACGTTTCTTCAGTCAAACATAGTAACTCTTAAAACTGTATCAAACAAAACATAAAGCTCTATTATTAACCAAGCTTACAATTTTATGTTTTACACTAGATTTTCCAATGATATTTCCTTGTCTTGAAAAACCTTTTGTTTTCTTGCTTTTTAAATTGTCCAAATGTACAACAACTAAATACCAACTTTTTCTTCTATAAAACACTTACCTCTTGCACTTCAATTCAAAAAATTCAATAAATATCCATTTGCTTCATTTTAAACGGCCACACAGCAACACTAATTTACTACCTCAAACCACACTTTTGAAAAAATTGAGTATTCAAAAAATTAAATAATTCACATGTCTCGTTACAACTAATACATATTTAAGAGTCTACAGATAATATCTCACGTCAAAGAAGATTATCTTCATAAAAATTTAATTTTAAATATAAAACAAACCAACATACCTACTTACTAAAAAATATAAAATACATATTGTATATCCATATTTTATATTTTAGTTCCACCGAATCACCAATATCATTAATATTTATATGCTTTTAATTTTGGTATACATAGAACGCACTAGACAAATGAGTGGGATAAGTGGTGTACGTCCTAACTCATACGTGTTGGATGCCTGATCCTTTGCTTTAATTTGAAGGCACCACTTTTCCAAAAAAAAAAAAAAAAAAAATAAGATTGAAAGCATCTCAGTACCTTATAACCCAATAATATCGCCCACATTAACAATGGAGAAGTGCTCCAATTTCATTAGATTAAGGTGTGATGTGATCACATTGAAGATGGAAGCGTGGGTCCTACCATCTCGCTCTACTTGTCTATAGTGGATTGCCCTTTTGTCATGTACGCTTGTCTCATACCACCAACTAACTTTTGATATAATTCACATATTTTAACCACATGGTGTTGCAACTCATATTTCAATAGAAATTTTCTTGAATAGAAAAATTTGAAGGGTAAAATTTATCAACAAACAAAAGAAAAAGGGTTTAAGATCTAATATATTAAGTTAAAAAAATGTATATTATAAAATATTATATAAAATTTACAAGAAAAAAATATAAAGACCAACAATTATAATAACATTTTGTCAAAAGAATTATAATAACATACTAATAATAAATAAATTTATAAAAATTTAAAAAACCATGACCTCTACAATTCCCTCTAAAGAACGCGACCTCTATAAATCCCTCCTCTAACTCTGTTATATGCATGCATCTATTAGAATACATTAACCCCATGTTTTAGAAGAAATGCATTACCAACTTATGACTAAAAAGTTGTTACATACATTATTTGTTTGATCAATTATTAAATACATTTTAACATGTATAATACTTATTTTTTACTTTTGCTAAAATATATATATATATATATATATATATATATATTGCCAATTTATATGCGCTAAAAAAAATAGGTATATATCAATAATCTACACATTTTTTATTTGGACAAAAAATTTCATTATTACTTTTAAATATATTATTTTAATGAATGAGTATTAATATACAAATAGAGAGTGTGTAGCTTGTTAATATACACCTATTTTTTAGATGTATGTAAATTAACAAATTCCTATAAGTGTTGTTAATTTACACACCCTAAAAAAAATAGAATGTGCATATTAGTAACTAATACATTTTTTATTTAGAC
Source organism: Cicer arietinum (assembly GCF_000331145.2). Lineage (NCBI taxonomy): Eukaryota > Viridiplantae > Streptophyta > Magnoliopsida > Fabales > Fabaceae > Cicer > Cicer arietinum. The sequence continues at coordinate 21,710,331 of NC_021166.2, forward strand.
ACGAAATCATATGATCTCTTTAATGAATAGATATCAATGATGAAAAATAAAATGTACAGATGTTAATATATACCTTCTAAATTATAGGTGGGTAAATTAGCAGCCCTTGTGGGAGTTCAGGGATAGACTCAAGTTGATTATATTGCCACTAAACTTCTTATTCTATTCTAAATCATTTAATTATTTTATTTTTCCCGAGAAACATTAATGTCGTTCACACTAAAATTTATATGTGAAGGCTCAAATATACAATGGTATGAGAAATAAATTATGGAATATTTATTTGGTCATATATATTGAAAAATATATTTTTTATAGTGTTAAAAATAAAAATTATTTAAGAATTTGAAGAGATATAAAGAACAATTATAATTTGTAAATGTTTGGATTATCTTTAATAATTTTTAGGTATATTTGTATAACTTTATAAACTCCAAATTTTTGTTTTAATAATAATAATGCTATATATTATTTTATCAAATATGCATCGATGTATTTTTATGTAAATATTTTTAGTATATGACATTGAGTCTACTAATCGAGTGTCCTTGTTTCGTATAGCGACAGAGCTATAAAAGGGCGACCAGTAGAGGTTATGATTTCTCTCAAACTTTTATAATTTTATTTAATATTAGTATGTTAATTATTATATTTTTTTTTTACAAAATATTATTATAATTTTTGGTTTCTATTTTTTTTTTTTTTGACAAATTTTACCCTTCAAATTTTTTTATTCAAGACAAACTCAAATGTGATATGAGTCAACACAAATTGCTTAAAGATGTCAATTTTTAGATGTTGTCTACTATTAGTGAATTATATATTGATAAATCAAATTCTTATATCCATTTATCGATAGGGTACCCTAGCTTATGTTCACTTTTTTGGTGTAATCGGTGTTAGATTATAATAGTTTATTTTTCTTGTGTAATTTTACTGTCTCTATTATAGTTTGATATGCGTTAACTTGGTGAAATAAATATTGTGTGACTTTACATTTTCAATTAACAAAATAATTATTTTCATTTGTAATATGGTATTGGTGAATCAAACCATCTGATCATTCTCCCTATTCTCTTCTTTCTCTCATGCGTTTTCTTCTTTTGTTTGGGTTTCCATGGTTGATCCACTCCACAATCACGACCACTCTATACCTTACATTCAGCCTACTGACCCAACCAAACTTGAAATTCTCCTCCATCTGAATTGAGATCCCTTGAACCCCTTCTACATTCACCCTAATGAGAACCATTCACTCATTCTTGTTACGCCGATTCATTAGTGTTCAAATTATCATGGATGATATATCTTTCACTTGAAATGAAGAACAAATTTGGTTCCATTAATGGTACCATTAAGAAATTGGATCGTCAAGATTCTGACTCTTGCAGCATGGAACTCTTGCAGCATGGAAACATTATAATACCCTCGTCATTCCTTGGTGTAACATCCCATGTATTTTATTTTATTTTTATATTTTACCTTATTATGAGTAGAGAAATTTTTTTGGTGATAGTTACTATTGTATTGTATTATTTAAATTTTTGTACTAATATTAATAATAATAATAATAATAATAATAATAATAATAATAATAATAATAATAATAATAATAATAAAAGCATAAGTTAGGAAACGTTAAAAACAAATTATATTAAAATGATGAATGAATAATTAAGGCCTTCATGGGCTTAGGTTGAAATATCATGTTATCCACTATCACCGCTACTAATAGAAAAGAAAAACACAATTGACGCCTTCCATTCAAAAGACGCGTTGCGATGTAGAAAAATGGTTCAGAAGGAATTTAAGAATTTAGTGATTCATCCCCTCAAGTAAGAATTCTATCATATTAACTTTATATAACGATTTTTGTTGGTAGTAGAACAAAACTCTATATTGATATCTTGAAAAAATAAAATAAAATTGATCGATGAATATGTCTCTCTAATCATATCCTTATTTTTTTATCTTAATCAATTATCAGGAATATAGTTACTATATTTGTGTTATAAGGTTTCGATAAAGTAGTGAATGAGTTAGACAGTAGAATGAATTGTTAAACAGGAAAAAAAAATGAAATTTCTTAATATCATAATTTATTAGGAACTCTACTATCTCATTATTATTGTAATAACGGCTACACTAGTAATAGATTTTGTACATCAAACTATAAAAAAATAAAACTAAATTTTTTTTGACACTAAGTGAGAAGTAAATTAATTTATGAAGGTGTAACATATTTGGAGCAAAGACCGCTGCGTGAGAATTTTAATAACGACACTCATATCGGTAAGGGCATCACTTCATTCGCTTTCCTACTTGAATTATGTGATATAAATCTACTTTGATATTTTGTATTGATGATGTTTATGTGTTATAATAAATATTATATGATCCGTTGTGATAATGGTTGTGATTGACATGTTCAAATTGTAGAAAATGAATGTTTTATGATATGTTGTTATATTGGTTGTGTTTGACATGTTGTGGTCATTCAAGATGATTACTTTGTGTCTAAACTAGGTTGGTTTAGGACAAGGTTGAATGATTTTGGACGCTCTGGTTGAGTGGTCTATATTGTTACTAACAACAGTGTCTACATTCATGCATTCATAGTTGTGTGGTGCGTCCATAACTGGTTGGAGCCCATAGTTGTGTGGTGCGTCCATAACTGGTTGGAGCCCATAGTTGTGTGGTGCGTCCATAATTGGTTGGAGCCCACAGATCCTTGCGAAGATTTTCAGTTAGTTGTGTTGCTTGGAAGGACCCACGAAGCCCTTGCGAGGGAGGTGATATTCCGGAATCATGCATTGACATATAGTCTAACAAATAGGATTTGTGCTTTTTTGTTTATTTGTATCTTTGGTGTTTGGTGATGTAATTATTAAATGAAGTATATGATTTATTTATATTTTTGCTATAACAATTATATATGTATGTTTATTTGCTCCGTATTTGTTATTTGGAGATGACCATTACATTCAACAGGACGTTATATATAGTGTTACTTGAGCGAATAATGTCACGATCAACCTAATAGGAGAAATGCGATGACGTACAATAGCATGCAGTTGGAGGCTCCAAGATACTTTTGTACTGGTATGAGACTTATTGGGAGAGTTTTCCACAAACGCCCAGAGTTATGACCAACTAGGATTTATTTTTGGGTAGTAAAACGTCAAAAGTTTTGACGTTAGGAGTTTATTTTGTTCTACGTATTAAATTTACTTTTGTAATTGTAAATGAGTATTTAAGATAATCTTTCATAAAAAATAAAAAAAATAAAACAGATATGTATCTTTATGTTCAGAATTTCGTTAGTTAATGTCTCAAAAATGCGTGGGATGTTACAAATACTCACCCTAATGAGTCCTTCTACATTCACCCTAATGAGAACCATTAAGAAATTGGATCGTCAAGATTCGATTCTTGCAGCTTGGAAACATTGTAATACCCTCATTCCTTGGGGTTTTCACTCTATTTCTCCTAAAATTGTAAGTAGCATCCTTTGGATTGATGATGCATACTCAATTTGGCAAGAAATCAAACACAGATTCTCACAAGGTGATTTGATAAGAATTTTTCAAATTACTTTTGATATGTCCTCTCTAAGACAAGGTGATTCTTCTATAACCACTTATTTCACTTCATCAAAGAAAATCTCTGATGAACTTTTCAATTTTCGATCCCATCCCTTATTGCACCTCAACCTCTAATGGTTGTTGTAATACCTTCACCGATGCAATGAATATCGTAATCATTATTTGGTCTTGTATTTCCTTCAAGAATTGAATGCCAACTATGTCAATATTAGGTCTCAAATTCTAATGTTAGATCCTCCTTCTTTAACGAAAGCATATTTTATGGTCCTTCAACAAGAGTGACAACTGCAAATTGGCTTATTGCCAACTCCTAATGCCTTGGCAGTTGATTCTCGATCTTCCTCTATCAAACCCTTATAAGGAAAACATAAACCTACCAACAAAATTTTTGGTGGAAAAAAACTCTAATTCTAAATTGTGCATAAACTGCAAGAAAATTAATGATATTATTGACTAGTGTTATTTTCTTCATGGATTTCCTCCTGGTTATCAAACCAAAAATATTGTTAATCAGACTGAATCTCAGCCTATGGAGTCTTCCTCTCTAATATTGACAAGAGAACAAATTCAAGGACTATTAGCTTTGCTTCCTTCACCTGCTTCTAGGTCAAATACTCAAGTTTCTGTCTTATTTCCAAATCACAATATTTACAATAATTATGTATCCTCAGTTTGGATATTGGATTCTAGGGCTACTGATCATTACGTTACTTTAATTCAATGTTTTGATGCATATAAATATATTAAATTGATATTTCCCAAACTTCGTAATAGAAAATTTTGTACTGCATCCATCAGTGGTAGTTTTAAGCTCATAATCCATTATTCTTCACCATGTTCTATTTATTCCTTATTTTAATTTCAATATTATCTCTATTAGTAAGTTGGCACAATACGTTCCTTGTTTTTTGAATTTTACTACTACTTCTTGTGTTATTTAGGAAGTGACCAGTTCGAAGATGATTGGTAGGGCCACCATTTGCAATTATCTTTATGAGCTTGTCATTCCTTTGTATAGAAAATTGGTTGATGTGGTTGTTCATGTTGCTTCAAATGTTACTTCTTTTCATGTATATAATCTTTGACATTATGGATTAGGTCACCCATCTATCACTTGTTTTTCTAATGTCAATAAACTATACTATTTGGAGTTACCTGTACACTCATATACTTGCGATATGTGTTATTTTTTCGTGTAACAAAAGTTGTCTTTTTCTCATAGTACTATTGTTGCTACTTCTCTCTTTGAAATTTTACTTGTTGATATTTGGGGTTATCTTGCTCATAGTTCCATAAATGATTTTAGGTATTTCTTAATTATTGTCGATGATAAGTCTTGTTTTACTTGGGTAAAAATCCTTACTACTAAAAATGAAGTTAGATCTAGTCTTCAAAATTTCATTAAATACATTTAGACTCAATATAATTCTCATGTCAAGATAATTAGATCTGATAATGGACTTGAGGTTAACATGGCTTCCTATTATCAAACTATGGACATTTTCCATTAAACTAGTTGTGTTGAAACTCCTCAATGAAACAGTGTTGTTAAGAGGAAACATCAATATATTTTGAATATTGCAAATAGTCTTTTGTATCTGTCTTGTTTGTCTATTTTTTTTTTTGGTGTTACACTATTCTTCATATTGTCCATCTCATTAACATTCTTCCTTATGGGAAATTAAACCATAATCCCCCTTATTATTTTTTTTATGCTCATATACCTAACATTTTTACCTTAAAAGTTTTTGGTTGTTTGTGTTTCGTTTCTACTATTATTGCTTACATAACTAAATTCCCACCTTGTGCCATAAAATGTATTCATTAAGGACACAAACAAGGAGTAAAAGGTTATATTTAGTTTGATGTTCAGCCAGAAGAAATATTTCTTTCTAGACATGTTCAATTTTATGAAAATATTTTTTCTTTTCATTCTCATTTTGTCATATCGTCTTCTCTTTCTTCTGTATATGTACCTATGTCAAATGTTTCTAGTTACTTTGATCTTCATAATTGAACTTGTTTTTCTCCTATGAGTGCATCTCATGATACCCTGCTTGCATCTATTTCTAATACTCATATATTTGATTATGCATCTAGGCCTCTTAACCCACCATACATCTAGCTTTCATCACAACTTGTCTGCATCCATTGACATTTCTTGTCATCCACCACTAGTTTTGACATTCATGTTTTTGTTGTTGATTATAATGTTCCTTCTGTTGGTAAATCCAATAGAGTTATTAATCTTCCTAAGCATTTTCATGATTACAAATTAAACATAATGCAGATTTTTTATTCTGATTTTTCATACCATTTAGGTAATCCTCTTTCTATTCACAATATTTTTTCTCATAATAATATCTATGGTTCTCATAAACACTATATTACTTCTCTATATTATTTACTTGAACTCAAAACTTATCAACAAACCATCAAACACGAGGCTTGAAAAATTGTTATGGATAATGAAATTGATGCTCTACAAAATGAATAATACTTGGGAACTCACTGAGTTACGTGCTGGAAAGATATTATCAGTTGTAAATGAGTCTTCAAAAAGCAGTTCAAGGTTGACGATAGTCTAGAAAGGCACAAGGCTTGCCTTGTTATAAAAGGTTTTATTCAACAAGAATGGGTCAATTTTTTTGAAACTTTTTCTCTCGTCGTAAAAATGATATTGTCAATCTTGTTCTTGCTTTGGTAGGCAGCTGCCAAGGGATATCATTTAAAATAGTTATATATAAATAATGTTTTTCTTCATGGTGACCTCAAGGAAGAGGTCGACATGTATATTCCCCCTAGATTTCATCCTCCTCGTAGTAACTTACTTTGCAAATAAATAAATAAATAAGAATTATATGGGCTTACGCAAGCTAGTAGAAATTGGAACCAAAAACTTACCAAGGCTCTCATTAGCTTGGGGTATACTAAATCTTCACATGATTACTCCCTTTTTAAAAAAATTCATGCTTAACACTTTATTGTTTTATTGGTGTATGTAGATGATATAGATTTAGCCGGGGACGACATTCATGAGATCACTTATGTCAAACAATTCCTCTATTCTTCATTCCAAACAAAGACCTTGAACACTCAAATTATTCTTGGTGTCTTGAGGTAGCAAGATCAAACAAAGGAATCTCTCTCAATCAACGCAAATATGCTTTGGAACTCATTGATGACATGGGTCTTAATTTCATGGAAGACATAGAAACAAAATATGATTTATCGTTCTTCTTCAAAGGCTGAATATCGTGTTTTAGCCAACACAACTTATGAAGTTCAATGGTTACTCTATCTTCTCCAATATCTTCATTTTCTCATGACAAAACTTGTTCCAATATACTGTGACAACATATCTTCCATCCAAATTGCTCAAAATCCTATTTTGCATAAACGCCAAAACACATCGAGTTGGATTGTCACCTAGTTTGTGACAAGTTAATGATAGGCAACATTCATCTTCTCCTTATTTCTTCCCTGAACCAGCTAGCAGACATCCACATCAAACTTTTTCATCTTTCACATTTTCATTGCATTTTATCCAAGCTACACATGATTTATCATGACATTTACAATCGAGCTTGAAATGGGCTATTATATTATAGTTAGTTTATTTTTCTTGTATAATTTTACTGCCTCTGTTGTAGTCTGATATGTATTAATTTGGTGTATAAATATTGTGTACATTTACTTTTTTAATTAATAAAAGAATTATTTTCATTCATAATAATCAGCAACCACATAACATGCATTTTTCTGAACTAAAAATTTAAAAAATAAGGCTACGCAACAAGATGAAAGAAGATTTTCTCAAAGATTATATGGTTACATTGAAGATTAGATTGCTGAAAAATGTATCCCAAATATAATAAATGATGATTTTAACTCTACGAAACAGAGATTATATGGTTACATTGCAGATGAGAATTGTTAATTTACACTCATTAAAAAAAAAGTTGTATATTTGCAACCTTCTTTTGAAACAATATTTCATTATCTTTTTAAAAAATATTACTTCAATTAATGGTTATTAATGTCCAAATAGAAAATGTATAGGTTGATAATATACACCTTATAAAGCATAGGTGAGAGAGAGAGGGGGGAAAGGGAGAGGGAGAAAGAGAGAGAAAGAGAAAGGGGGAGAGGGAGAGAGAGATTAGATCGAATATATGAGTGTCTAACTGTTAAAAGATTGTTTGGTCGTATATGCATTATAGTTTTAGTAATCTCTAATTTTTTTAATAATTATAATAATTCATTATTTTACCAATTATGTAATCGATGTATAAATAATTATAATGTATGATTTTACTCTATTAGTCAAGAGGTATTTTTTTGGGAGAACAACGATGCGGTATAGAATTTTGTGGTAGTGACAGAGGTGTATGACACAGTCCAGAAAACAATAGACATTTTCTAAAAAATTAGCTTTTGCACCCCCTTCAATTAACCTTATACCTCCAATTTGTTAAAAACTCAAAATTATTTTTAAAAATTTCATTGACTGAGTAATAAAAAAAATTACTTCAAATTTCCGGTAGTTATATTTTCCTCACAGAAAATTTTAAATTTTTAAAATATATGGTAGTGACATTTTGCTTACCGGAAATTTCAAATTATTGAAATATCCGGTAGTTATTATACTTTACCAGAAATTTCAAAAATTTAGTATGTTATTTAATTTTTTTTTTTTTTTTGAAATAGGGATGTAAAAACACAACCATGTGTGTAAAACTCTCTCTAATAAACACAACCATATAATATAACTAATAATCTTCTCCTCTAGAAATGTGTAAATCTCTCTCTAATAAGACGCGCATCTCATCTTCATGACCACCCATATGTAAATCTAAACTTTGTTGTATAAGACCACCCATTTTTTGATATTGTGTACACCTATTAGCAGTATCGGGACCAACATCATGACAAGGACTAGGATCAACATCAGCATCATAACTAGGACCAGCACCAGCATCTGTAACAACGTAAGGGATCATCCGAGGATGAGATGTCCTTTAGTACCACTGAATGTCCTCAACACACTCATGTGAATATGCAGCTGAATGCAATTTAGTAAAGCGTGATCGTACAGAGTTCCTGTACATACTCCATTCAACATCACATACATCAAGCATCGGTGGTATAGGAGAGATGTGTTGAGTATACTCAAACTATCGTATGCACTTCTCTGGTAAATATGGTACCATCGTGAAACACCAACGAATGTACCCTGTAAACAACGACACAGATTGAAATTGTGTCGTAGAGTTCTCATCGTAATTTGGAGTCTAGATAATATCAGTATCTCTCAAAGTATCCAACTTTGCTCTGTAGTATTCAACGTTCCTAGATGTTTTTTTTGCAGTCCATCCAAATATCAGTGGCTTTGAAGATATATGCTCATTCATATCCCGTTTACAAATATCAGGGAAATGCTCATAAATCCATGTCTGTAAATAATTAAAAAAAATACAAATAATTAAATAAGCATCTTATCAAATAACAATATAATAAGTATAACAAATATAATAGTACCTGAAATAAAGATAAGTATCCTCCTATCTGCTTCCTTGCAGGTAGTGTACCATCTCTAAGATAGTCATATAAAACAAGTGCAGCTGGTCCCCATGGCCATTTACCACAAGTATCAAGGTCTTGAAAAAGAAACAAATATTTTGCAGATACAAAGGTAAAACTTTTATCAGCTAGAATGGTACACCTTACCAAATAAAGTAGGTATGCCCCCGTTGCACAATTGTGTCGTCCTTTATGAAGTTGCTTCAAAAATACAGCTTTCAACCACTCAAAACTATATGAGGCACCTCTATTGATCCTAGTTTCAGTTACAACTTCATCATAATCAACTCCCAATAACTCAACAAATGCAGCAATTGCCAAATCTTCATTGACATTAGCAGGAGGTGTGAAAAACTTTCCATGACATGGGATGCTCAAAAGACCCCTAACATCGTCAAGAGTAATAGTCATTTCACCAAATGACAGGTGAAATGAGCTAGTCTTTGCGTGCTATCTCTCAGCAAAAGTAGATCTCAGATTACCGTCAATCATGTGAAAACTACATCGTTGCAGAGGACGTAATTCAAATATAGTAATCCAATTATCTATCTGAGCATGTAATACATATCTGATATCAATGAATTTGTCTTGCTTTTTGCCATTTGAAACAATATTTAAGGCACGTCTATCCTGTTTAATTAAAATAACACACAATAACTTATAAACTAAATATACAATTATTTCATTAGAATCAGCTTTGTAATAACCTAAAATCAGTTTTGTAATAACCTAAAATCAACTTACGTCTATCCTAAAATCAACTTTGTAATAAACTATACTACAAATATATTAAAATATATATATTATGCTATATTATAATATGTAATAAAATAAATTGTTTACTAACATGTCCATTCTACACTTTCATGCAATGTGGTACTCATAGTTTTAAGGACAAAAAGATTGTAACTTCCAAGAAATATAGGTTGTTTAGGCTGCTGATGGTGATGCTCGCTATGTTGGTGTTATTATGCTATATTATAATATATAATAAAATAAATTATTTACTAACCTATCCATTTCACACTTTCACTGTAATATGGTGCTCATAATCTTTAAGGACAGAAAGATTGTAAGGGGCTCCAGGAAATATAGATTGTTCCGGCTGCTGCTGATGCCCGTATTCAGGCTGCTGCTGATCATGATCATCATCAAACACACGATCTTGTTCATCATCAAACACATGATCATGTTGGTGTTGTTGATCTTGTTCTTCATCAAACGTAGGATCTTGCTAAAACTCATGCGCCTGCATTTCTTCTTTTCTCAACTGCAACTCTCCGATTTGATTGTGTAAGAGGTCGAACTCGAGAATGTTCAACGCCTGTTTTTACTCCTCTGGTCCTCACTAAAAAAATAGAATGGAAAAAATTACAAATAATGTAAAAAAAAAAAAAAATTGTTTCAAAAATTTCAATGACGAATGAAATTTCCAATGAACATCCCGAAAATTTCAAATTTCCGGTATTGAAAACAAATACCGGATATTTTAATTTTTCGGGTGGAACTTCTGGAAATTTCAAAAATGAAATTTCCGATATTGAATTTTACTACCGAAAATTTGATTTCTCCTTAAATTTCCGATAAATTTTGTTTTTCCAACATAACTCACTTTTTCAGAAAACACAAATTGTGGGGATATGAGGCAACTTTTTTATTTTTACAATTTTGTTAAGGGTATTTTTAACATTTCAAATCTAAAATTTTGAAATAGGGGTATAGAATTAATTGGGGAAGTACAAAAGACAACTTTCTATTTTATAATGCTTTGTTTTGAATTTTCTTCCGTTAGTTTGGGCCTAATCTTTTAAGCCCGTGATAGTAGGCTGAGAACGATGGTGAGGCTAAGGCCTAGTACGCTTGGGTCTTTGTTACTCTTTTTCTTTTAAATTGTTTTTGTACAGACTGTTTTCTTTTTTTATAAACGTGAAAGTTTTACTTGTACCCCACACTCATACTCCTACTCTAAATTTAATATAAATTATTTATTTTATCCCTTTTAAAAAATAATAATAACAATAATAGTTTTTTTCTATACTACTAAAATTAATTTGAGTTTCATAAAACTTTTTTAAAAATTTTCAAAACTCATTGAATTTTTTAAAAAAAATTTCAATACATAAATTTCAAATTTTCGAAAACACATATGTTTACTGGTAAACTAAAAAAAAAATTTGTTACACAAAAGTTAAAGTTTATGATTTAAATTCTAAACTTTACCAAAATACAAGTTTTCCGATACCTAAAAAACACATTTGTGTAACGAAAAACTACACAAATGTTAGATTATATGGATAAACCATAAATCCTACTAAAACACATTGTATACCAAAAAATTTAAAAAGTTTTCTAGTATACACAGTTCAAATTTTTGAAAAGCATGAGATCTGAAATTTTTTTTTAAAGTTTTTTGGAATCCTTTAATAGATTAAAAAGTTATTTTTTAGGGAAAAAAAAATAAAAAGTAATTTATACAAAAATATAGAGATAGGAGTATAAGTGTGGAGATACAAAGGAAAGTCTTCTATAAACTTCGATAAAAGAAGGTAACCAAAAAAACATAAAAGAAAAATCTTGTACATAAAAAAAAAAAATAAAAAAAAAGGAAAAGTAGTAAACAAAATACATATTAATGGTAGTAACTTATTATGTTCTTGGGTGAAAAATTTTAAGTGACAAGATACTTGTCTAAGTTAACGAAGACCTTACAAATAATAACTACTGTTATTTGTTCATTTTATTCTTTTTATAAGAAAAAACATATTAGAAACAATAACTAAGGATAGACCTAACTAAAAAAATATGAAGAACGTTCCAAGTTTCAATCCAAAAACAAGTATCATATATATGTGCACTCTCTTATTGGTCAAAAGAAAAGAATGGCTAATATTATACATACCACCTAAGTTTAACATTTCCAACATTCCTTTCCAAGAATATCAATAACTCCTTGCTCAGTCTCTGTCAATCGATCCACAACCCATTATAACACGTCAATTTCATTTTCGCGGAAATTTTTATTTTTGATATATCTTTAACATTTTTTGTAGAAAAAAAATATAGAATGAGTAGGACACACTTCCTGCAAAGTCACATGCAATTATCAAACTCTTATAGTAAAATTTACATATAATTTATCAATTGTTTGGACTTGACTCAAATCAAAACGATTATGAATGAAAGGATCAGTCATTTGTACGACAAATCTATTCACTTTTGAATAAAAAAGGACTTGAACTCCAAAAATACAATATTCTAAATTATATGTTTCATTTCGCTTTTCCAAAGGTTGTCTCTACTTCTCTCGTTGCATTTATATGATAAAACTTTTTAAACGCCGGAGAGGAAATTTTATATTTAGTTCATCTATATGGATCTCATCGCTCTTTTATTTTGGATCACGAGGGGTTTGTGGAATCATTAAATTGGGTTAGCAGCAATCACCCAACTGGTTGGATATTATATTTTCACCCAAAATTTTAAAACATTGAGTATATGGTCATCTCACTTATATAATGTTTCAACATATTTTTTTTCATCTAGTGTGACACTCTTATTTACACTTGATATATCCATAATCTCCTCCTGGAGTGATTTGAACCACACTTTCATCAAAAAAGACATTGAAGTATATGGATCATTTCACTTATAATGGTCAATATCAATTTTTTCATACAATGTGAGGCTCTTACTCACACTTTTCATACAATGTGACTTGCAAGGTTTGTTGTGTGGTACTCATTTTGTTTACATAATGGAATTGGGAAGGGATTTTGAGTGCTCAATCGGGTCTGCTTGTGAGGCTTGTTAATGCACGTTAATGGTGATTGTACTGTCACATGAACTTGGTAGTGGACCTAGGAGCTCTTATGAGGTGCTTGGGGTTTGCCTTTGAGTATTGGTGATTGCTAATAGGTCTTGTAACAGTATATACAAATGCATCGTTTTGAATAGCAATAGTAAGTTTTGCCTCCTCTTTGCACATCTTGTGTTTGGAGGGTGTGGCTTTTTAATGTATTAATTTTTTTTACTTCAAAAAAAAATATCAACTAAAGTGATTAAGTTAATGTGATTAATAAACTTATGTTAAAAATGAATTTTTCGATAAAATAAGAATTTGAATTCTAACTAACATATTTTTAATTAGATTTTACTTATCTCTCAACTCAATTTTAAATTACTAGATTTTCATTATTAAAAATCAAATGGTTAAAAAAATATAGTATATAAGCTACTATATGGTTCAGTCGACCATGAATTTGTTCATAAGAATAAACTTAATGGCATTTATAACATCGATAAATTATCATAATTATTAATTATAATTAATAATATATATATATATATATATATATATATATATATATATAAATGTAAATCTAAAATTAACCATTAATAACCAACAAATTTGATCCAACGTTTTTCTTTACAAATTTTATCCTAACAACACAATTATTTTCTAAATTTATATCTATATTAAAATTAAAAGGAACTCCAAATTTAACTACTAATTTTGGTCAGACATTTTTCTGTATAAATCTTTCTTTTACAAATGACTTTCCAAATTTAAATTTATAAACATAAAAAGTGGATATTAAAGCTCAAATTTAAGTAAGTTCATATAACATATATTTTAAAATTGAAAGAAGAACATTAAATTTAATCCCATTTTTTATGATAAAATATATATGCAATGAAGTACAACTGAAAAATTAGATAGAGGAACATGTTCGTTTCCGTCTTTTTGATAGTTCGTAATAATTAATTAATTATAATCCATAACATTGATTAATTATAATTAATCTAAATTTTTCTCACTAGAATAACATTATATATTCAATTATTTAAAAGATTAAAAAATACTAATTCTAGGATGTCAAACATAGTTAACTTGCATGTCAATCAATATAGTATGAGAAAGATAAATTTCAACATTGCAGAAATTATAAGCGATATCAAAACAAAACTTAACATATTACATACTTACATCATATATATATAGAATGATGAACTTGCAGTAGCATATTTAAGTTAACATAGCCATGTTATCATAGAATAGTTCAAACTTCTAAAATTATAAAATATGTTTGAAACCAACAGTGAAGCAATGAAATGAGAAATTAATCAATATGGTTTTCCTCTCAAATATTGCCTCAAATTTTGTATAAACTTCTTTGCAATTTGTGAAGTAATCACTCATGATTGTACAAACAACAACTTCATAAAATTATTCAATTAAAATTGGGTACTATGCACTGATGAATGATGTCATTGATAATGATTAAGTGAAGGAGAATGGTAACTGATAGTTTATCTTGAAGTTGAAGATTTCACTTAGAGTAAGGGTTTTCTTTCGAGGGCTTGCAGAGATGGCTTACCTTCAAGGCTTCAGTTGCAATGGAAAGATAATATTTGTCCCATTACTTCTCTCAATAGGGATAATGAAATGAAAATTTTGTGGCACCTCTCTAATAGCGGTCACTTAGTGTGATAGTGTTGGTGGAGATTAGATTTATGGGATCTTATTCATCCCCTTATTTATAACTCATTTTGTCTTAACTCTTTGGAGGATTTGGCGTGCTAGAAATGAAAATTATTGGAAACATAATATTTTTTCTTATAAAATTGTGGAAAAAGGATATCATTTCCTTTGTAATTGGATCAAGGTGGAAATTTAGAGCTTGAAGTGATTATTTTGATAGTTGGAAACCTCTTCCAATTGGTTTTTATAAATGTAATGTTGGTCTAAATACCTTTCAACTGTCGGATAAAACCAATTTTAGTATGTGTATTTGTGTTCACTACATAAATTTCGTTCAAGTTAGAACAATTTGAGTTCCGTAATATTTATCTATTCTTGAAGGAGAAACTAAATGTTTTCTTAATGTTATCCAATGCGTGAGAGATTTGGGTTTCCAAGATGTATTTTTTGAGTTATATAATAAAGAAATTGTTAAAAGTTTACATGAGCATCTTGATCCTGTCTTTGATTTTGATGTTATTGTAGTATTATGAAATCTTGCAAGTTCATTCTTATTTCATTTACAAATTATGATGTTAGTTTTGGTAGAAGGTAGCAAATAGTGTAGTTCACTCGTTAGTAAAGGCAACAACATTTACAACTAATCTATATATTTTTTTTTATCAATCATGTTAAAAAGTGTTACTCAAATTGAAGACATTAGAGCTCAACTAATGATAGTTACTTGCAAAACAAACAATATGTTATTTTTCAGTTAATTGGTTGTAATTGTTTTCTAATTACTCCCCAATGTAACCAACTAGTATATATAATGCCCAATTAGTGATGATAAAAATAGGAGAGGAAGAAAAACAAAATTGTGAAAAAGAAAAACTAGAAAGGCAAGAGTGGGAGAAGCTTGTAAACATTTTTTTTATCTCATATTAGTGATTGTTCAAAGGCGGTTTTAGTCCCCTAGTTGTAAGAGTATATCTCTGAACTGAGTTAATAATTTGTGTGTTCATCTAGCATGTCATTTCTTTCTATTTTGCTTCAAATACTGCAAAACTGCATTAGTTTTATTTTTCTTGTTTTAAGAAAAACAATTCATCAGATTCAATCCATTATTCATTGGGTGAGCAAATTGATCAAGGAAATACAACAAGTGACATCAGAGCCAGGTTCATTCGATTCAGAGAAAAGATGGCATCAACAAAGTATGTATATGAAAAATTCGATGGGAATAATGATTATGAGTTATGGCATCTCAAGATGAAAGTTTTGTTGGTTCATCAAGGTTTGCTAGAAGCACTGGCAAGAGAGAAAGATGTGGTGTCCACTCTTTCAAAAAAGGAGAAGAAATATGCCATGAACAAGGCTCATAGTACTTAAATCTTGAGTCTTGGAGACAAGGTTCTAAGGGAAGTATAAAAGGAGACCTTTGCAACAGGTATTTAGCTCAAGTAGGTATCTTTATACATGACAAAATCATTAGCAAATCGCTTATACTTAAAAAAAAAATATATATGCTTTCAAGATGAAATCTGGAAGATCAATTGAAGATCATATGGATGAGTTTGATAAGATCATTTTAGATCTTGAAAATATTGATGTAAAATTGGATGATGAGGATCAAACCCTACTATTGATAAATTCATTATCAAGCTCTCTTGAAAATCTGTGTGATACACTTCTTTATAGTAGAGGTTCATTGTCATTAGAAGAAGTGAAAACATCACTTATCTCCAAAGAATTAAAAAGAAATCATATCTGAAAGAAAAAAAAACAGTGGTGATGGGCTATTTTTCAAAGCCAAAGCAAGGAAGAAGAATCAGAAACAGAAGATTAAATTCAAGAATAACGAAAAGGACAAGTCTAAAATGAAGTGCTTCATATGCAAAAAAGATAGGCATTTCAAGAAAGAATGCCCTGATGGGAAAGGAAAGAAATGATCAAATAGTGATCATCACTATAGAAATTATTCAATAGCCTTTGAAGGATATGATAACACATAAGTTCTTATGAAAAATTCAACTGAAATCATAGATGATGACTGGTTGCTTGATTCAGGGTGTTCATTTCACATGACCTCAAACAGAGATTGGTTCCTTGATTACAAAGAAACTCATGGAGACAATGTGATCATGGGTAACAAACCAGCCTACAAGGTATTTGGGGTTGGCTCAATCAAGTTGAAGCTCGAAGATGGTACTATGAAGATTTTACCGAATGTCAGACATGTTCCAGAGCTTAAAGGAACTAAATCTCTCAACGAATGCTGGAAGAAGTTGGCTGTTCTTACAAAGCAGAGAAATGAACTCTAAAATAGATAAAAGGATCATTGATAATCATGAAAGGAAAAGGGATCATGGTATATATCTTCTCAATGGTCAAGTAGTGACAGGAATGGCAGCTATGGTAGTCCAAGCATCAAGCAAAACCAGCTTGTGGCATCAAAGGACAGGACATGTAAGTCTAATAGAAATGCAAGTCCTAGACAGACAAGGCATGTTAGATGGTGACAAGATTTGTGATCTTGAATTTTGTGAGCACTTTGTGTATAGAAAGATGCATATAGTCAAGTTCTCTACAAGAAAACATTGCTCAAAAGAAATTCTAGAATATGTTCACAGTGATCTATGGGGTCTTGCAAAAATTGTTTCACATGGAGGTAACAAGTGTTTCGTTCCATTTCTTGAAGACTATAGTAGAAAAGTATGGATTTACATGTTGAAAAGCAACAATGAAATATTCAAAACTTTTAAATAGTGGAAGTCTATGGTTGAAAATAGGACTGACAAAAAGACTAAAAACTTAAGGACATACAATGGTCTTGAATTTAGCAGTGAGGAGTTCACTAGTTACTGCAAAACTTATGGTTTGAACAAACACAGGACTATAAGAAACACACCTCAGAAAAATGGATTGGCTGAAAGGATGAATAAAACCTTGCTTGAAAGAACGAGATGTATTCTATCAAATGCGGGTATGCCTGCACAATTTTGAGGAGAAGTTGTCCATACAACTTGCTATTTGATAAATTTGAGCCCTTCAACGACCATTGAGCTCAAAACCCCTCAAGAAATGTGGATATGACATGCTACTAATTAAAACAACCAAAAAGTATTAGGGTTTGTTGCATACTATCATGTAAATAAAGGAAAGTTAGTTCCTAGAGCCAAGAAAATGTACTTTATTGGATATCCAAGTGACGTAAAAGGTTATAGGATATGGTGTCCTGAAAATAGGAAATGTATCATCAACAGAGATGTAAACTTTCATGAGGCTAACATATATAAGTCTCTAACCAAAGTGATAGTAAAAGTTCACATAAACTTGACGCTGATAAATTTGATCTTGAGGTGGAGCAAGCTATAGAAAAAGGGAAAGAACAACAGCATGCTGAACAAGACAAAAATGATACCAACTCACCTGAAAATGATATTTTTCTAGACCATGACAATCCAACGATACAGGAACTAGATGAATATAATCTCATCAGGGACAGAGAAGGAAGAGCATCAAATCCCCCTCAAAGATATGGTTATGCAGACATTGTGAGTTATGCATTACATGCTGCTGAAGAAATCATACATGAAGATCCTAGAAACTATTATGAAGCTACCAAGTGTCAAGATAAAGACAAGTGGCTTTTAGCTATGACTGAGGATCTGAACTCACTAGAGAATAACAACACTTGGGCACTCATACCTAAGTATGCCAACTCCAGTATTATAGGTAGAAAATGGATCTTCAAGAGGAAAGGGGGATTTCAAGAGTTGAACCACATAGGTTCAAAGCGAGACTAGTAGCAAAAGGATTCACTCAAAAGGAATGGGTGGATTAAATTGATATTTTTCCCTTGTAGTCAAACCTGCATCAATAAGAATAATCTTAGCCATGATAGCACACTTTGACACGGATTTAGGACAGATGGATGTCAAAACAGCTTTTCTCCATGGTGATTTGAATGAAACAATCTTAATACAACAATTAGATGACTTTAGGGCTCAAGAAAAGGAATATTGGGTCTACCTTCTAAAGAGATCACTTTATGGGCCAAAGAAATCACCAAGACAATGATATTTAAGGTTTAATTAATTCATGCTTAGTCAAAGTTATGCAAGAAGTAATTTTGATAGTTGTGTGTATTATAAACAAGTATCATCAACCACATACTTTACTTGTTGTTATATGTGGATGACATGCTAATAACATCTAAAGAGAATTCTAGGAATGGAAATCATCAGGATCAGGGAGCAGGGATAACTGATTATTTCCCAAGAGAGGTACCTTGGAAAAGTCCTAAAGAGGTTCAATATGAGAGAATCAAAAGCTGTCAACTCTCCACTTGTAGCTCACTTCAAACTTTCTTCATTTTTGTCACCAAACACAACCCAGGAAATGGAAGACATGAAGAAAATATCATATGATATTGCCATAGGAAGCATCATGTACACAATGGTATGCTTAAGACTAGATATTTCTCATGTTGTCAGTGTCACAAGCAGATTTATGGGAAATCCAGGTATGAGCTATTGACAAGTTGTACAATGGATTCTAAGGTACCTAAAAGGAACTCAAAGCTTGTGTTTGATGTACAACTAAAGCTCATAACCATCAAAACTAGTATAAGGATTTGTTGACTCTGTTTTTGCTTGCACCTTAGATAAAAGGAGATCCCTCACATGTTATGTATTCACAGTGTTCAACAACACAGTCAGTGTGAAGGCTAACCTTCAATTCGTAGTGGCATTATCAACAACATAAGAAAAATATGTTGCTCTTGCTGAAGCTGTAAAAGAAGGGATTTGGTTAAAAGGATTGGCCACTGAACTTGGAATTAAATAAGGTTCAGTTTGCATACATTGTGACGGTCAAAGTGCCATTTATTTGAGTAAAAATCAAATGTATCATGAAAGAACCTAACACATAGATATTAGACTTCATTTCATCAGAGATGTCATTGAAAATGGTGAAATAAATATGACAAAGGTGCATACAAGTGATAAGCATGCTGACATGTTCACAAAAACTGTCACACTTAGCAAATTTAGACATTGTCAGAATTTGCTTAAGATCAATTCTAGTAACTGAGATAAAGGACTAACATGATCTGATTTAGAGAATCACAGTCTGAAGCCTCTCGATTGATACCAAGGTAGAGATTTATTAATAAGTGGTACTCAAATTGAAGATATTAGAGCTCAACTAATGATGGTTACTTGCAAAATAAACAATATTTTTCTATATGTTATTTTTCAGTTAATTAGTTGTAACTGTTTTCTAATTACTCCCCAATGTAAATAACTAGTATATATAATGTCCAGTTAGTGATGATAAAAATAGGAGAGGAAGAAAAACATAACTGTGAAAAAGAAAAATTGGAAAGGCGAGAATGGAAGAAGCTTGTAAATATTTTTTTATCTCATATTATTTATTGTTCAAAGTCGGATTCAGTTCTCTAGATGTAAAAGTATAACTCTAAATTTGGTTAACAATTTGTGTGTTCATCTAGCATTTCATTTTTTTTTTTTTTTTGCTTCAAATACTGCAAAACTATCGTTGTTTTTTCTGGTTTTAAGAAATACAATTCATCATATTCAATCCATTGTTTAATGGGTGAGCAAATTGATCAAGGATATACAACAACAAATCATTACTTGGTATTTTTCAATTAATTTTAAATGAAATATATTGAATTGAACTATTACTCTAAAGAAGTGTAATTAAGTAAAAAGAAAAGTTATGGATAGTTTACTTTGAAAAAAAATTATTTTATTGTTTCTTAAATTTTGTGTTCATTTTACTTTTTGTTAATAAGGAGGTGACAAACTTTTGAAATAACAATTGCCTACATTTTAAAAACAATACAAATATGAAAAAAAAATTGTTTTCATTATTGTCGAAAGTACATCTTTATTAATTAATATTTCATCTTTTCGACATAACAATGCTAATTTTTAAAAGTCTTGAATTAAAATAAAATGAAACACATCTTCTAAAAAATTAACATAAAATATTTTTATAAAATTAACTGCCCTGTATATTATATAATGAAAAATCTCGTGTATTATTTGCTTTAACAAATATCTAAGAAGCAACTTCGAACTAATAAACAAGTAACTGCGCCGGTCTTATCTTACATTGATTACTAAATGAAAAATAGAACCATGTTGAAACTTTATGGCATCATATTGGCAGGGGCACTAAAGCTTTTGGTCTTCTATCAAGTCATTGAGCCACTTGAAACACAAATTTAATTATTAATGGAAAATTGTTTAATAATTCATTTCTTAGTGGATTTGTATCGAATCTACAGAAAACAAAATTGATTAAAATGTGATCTTTTACTTTCAAAAGTTTCCATATGCTTATCTGTTTTCTCATAAAGGGTTAGTGTTTCTAATCTTATGCGTTTTTCCCGACTAGTGTGAGATGGACTTGACCCCATAAATATTTATAATAGTATACTTTTAGTGAATGGTTTATAAAGCATGTACAACTTGATACACATGAAAGAAACTCGTCTTTTAGCCATTAAAAATTATATATTTTTTGGTTTGTAAGTTACATAAAGTTTGTTTCTAAAAATACCATATAATTAATTAATTATGCTTACAACTAAAATTAGTTTCTTGTTTGTTCAACTTAGTAATTAATATTGTGAGCATGATTGTCCCTGAAATTTGGGTGTTATGTAAAAAATATGAATTTGGTGCCCTATAAATTATATATTTATCGATTATTAAATACAGACAACATTTAACCTGGGTAAAAGATCAATCATTAATTTTTTTCAATGCATTCTTACGTAGAATAAAATATTTTTGAAAAAAAGTCAAAGATCACAAACATTGAAATTTTCAAATAATCTAAAACCACAATATTTATAAAAGAAAATCCAAAATTACAATAGAATTATAAGAAAATTAAGTTATACACACATACCTATCAATCTGAATATGCAGTAGTTATTAAACACCATCACAAATATTCAGCCACCTATTAATCGGTAGATGATGGTGAGTTGGTGTATTTGTTTTTTTAGTGTCTAAATTGAGTTCGAATAAATTTAAGTCACATCATACATTAAGATTTCGTGGTGCAACAATTGTACCTAAAATTTGTGATTATAAATGATGTGGTGTGACTTTATAAAATGTCACTTCATCAAATTTTGGACCAAAATTCAGTTTGAAAACCAAAACTGGAGAGAAAAAAAATGGAAGGACTACCTTCGCGATTCAGCTAAAATAGCTGAACCAAAACTATAATTAAACCAAATTGTTTTAATATGAAAATATAATTTTCTATTTAGTTACATGAATATAAAAAATTACTATGTTAAGTTTAAATTTTTTTATTTTAATATATATATTACAAAAATTAATGTACCTAAAATTTAGAGACATGTGCTATCGCGTCTCTCAAACATTATCAGAGCTGCCCCTCAATATTAGTATTTGTCGAGGACAAGATTGAACTTGCGAACTCCTTAGAGTAGAGTATATGACTTTAATTATTAATTTTTGACTCAAAAGTATTTATAACATTTATAATAATTACATAAATACAATATAGGATATTAATAAAGATATGGGGATTAATTATAGTTGTGACTATCTTTGCTAACACATGAGTTACCTCATTGATTTATCTCCTAATAAAATCAAATCTGAACTTTCTAAAATGAGATGAAAAAATACTCTACAATAAGAAAGTATCTTTAATTCAAAGGCTTGGAGGCTCAGGGGCTTTCTAATTCAAGGTATTTGAATTAATTGATTGAAGTATTCTGAATGAGAGGACTTGATGTAGCCTAGTTAGTGGTGAACCGGGATAAATCTATGTGTCCAATTATTTAAGCTTTCATTATTTGCTGTCTCTGAACTTGATTGCTTCTTATCTAAGTAATTCATAAAAATCAATCAGCCTTTATCAAATCAGCAAAAAATTATTAACTTTGTTAAACACAATTCAACTATCCCCCTTCTTGTGTTTCCACCTTCAAAGTTAACTAAGAATCAAAACCTTCATTGATCCTTTGATTCAAGACCAAAGAAGAAAGCTTTGAATGAAGCTTCTATCCGTGTCAATGGTTTGACGAATCTGTTAAAGATGTGTCTGACTATGTTAAATGCGCTCTCAATGCGCCTTTGTTGAATCTAATATTACAAACTCACTCTAATTGTTATGCGTCTAATAATTCTGGTAAATCAATTAATCATCTAGTCAACATTCTAACTAACCAACTATTCAAATCAACGCTATGATAAAAAGGTCAACTTTCATAAGTCAGACATCTAAACCCAGAACCATGGAGAAGACATCCTTGCTTATCCATCAAAGATGGATTTATCCTCTAACTGAAGAAGCACATTACATCCTCTAAAATTATCATCCTCTGAGATCTCTTTTCTTGAATCAAGATACGCTAAATTAATTATGAAGATATATATGGAAAAATCTTAAAGAATGATTTGCTTTAAATGCTTATTCAAGATCTCCAATAGTAATATATTCAACAGATTCATTCTTCAGTATTTAAGTAGAAACCAATCAATATGAAAATAGAGAGACAATGAAAAAAATAATGTGTTAAGAGAATTTATGTAAAAAGTCTATAACACATCAAAAGAAAAGAATTAAAAATCCTAATAGTAAAGAGTCATTAGAGTTTATGTAAATCAATCACGTCGTTTGATATACTTAAATTGATATAGGATTTAAATTGTAATATTCTTTCAATAAGAGTTAGAATTCCATAAACAAATTTTGTGTCAATTCAGACACAAACTAGGACTAATGTAAATCAATATGATAGTGGCAACAAATCTTTCATCCATAAGAGGTATCTAAAGATGTGTAAGATTACTTATGAATCTCAATGGCAGTTTGCTAGAGATTTGAGAAGGGTTCTAACAGAGACAGCTTGGAGAGACATAAGAAAAATATTCAAACTAGAAGAGGCAGAGTAAATAATACTTATATGCTATTGTTTAAATATTGGATTAAGTCATTGGCTTTATTGAGGTAAAATCTCTTGGTTATGAGAGGACTAAATGTAACAACAATTTATTGTGAATTAAAATAAATACATAATCATCTATTCTCTATTTCCACTATGTTATTTAATCTCAGCTTTTTATGATTCAACTCTATTTTACTTAAACCGTTTTATAATCATAAGTTTAACAATTTGATAAAGTACATGTCTTTTTGATAAAGCAATTCAAATAATTTTTAAAAATGACATAACAAAATTCAAATTCTTCTTTCTTATGTTTTCTAACACCGTCAATAGAATTATCTAGATACATTAGTTATTTATACATTGTTAATTAAATTATAAAAATAAATAATTTCAAAAGTTAAAATTGAAGTTTTTAGATGATTTTATTGCAATTTTATTGGTATTAATCATTCAATATTATCATATTATTTGCTACATCATTTAAAATATGTCACTTCACCATTTATTAGTTAAAAAATCTAAAAGATTAGCTAAACCTTTTGAATCTGAGAATAAAAAAACCAATTATACAAATTAATAAAAATAGATTAACCAAAACTGCAATTAAATCAACAAATATAAAATCTCCGCCGGTCATTTCTTTATGCTTGTGTTTCCTTTCCTTTCAATTCTATATCCTCTCAATCTCTTCTTTTTCTTTTTGTTCTTATCTCAATCTGTTATTCAATTATGTTTTATATTTTATTTGTTATGGGCACTAAATAAGACAAGAGATGAATTATTAACCGATTATTTGTTAGTATTGGAAAGAGAAATCCTATAAATTTTATTAAACATTCAAAGTATAAATGATTATCTTGACATGTAGGAGTGATTTTATATAATTTGCTGATAGATTACAAATGTAATTTAAATTTTAAAACATTTAAAATATTATCTAAAACAAAATTGATTTTCTTACCTAATTTAAGAAATTTGATAAATACATATTTGTTGATTAAACTTTAATTTATATAATTATTTCTTCCAACCAATTAAAGATATTGAAAAGAACCGATACAAAAATAAACACTATTCATATCAACTCGCTTCAATTGAGTGTAAGAACTAAATCAATAGTTGATAAATTCAAAGATCCAAACAAAATCATTTAAATTAATTTCATTTTACACGTTGGAATATAAATCAAACAAAATCAATCAAATACAACCTTTATTGGTTTGAGGATCAATTTCTCTTCATTCAAAATCAATCACCCGAGATCCAAACTAAGCTATTATATTTTTATTATTGTTTCTTTTGTTTCCCACTATATTAATAGTGTCATCTTAAAAGACATTTTTTATTAATATATTATATTTCTCTTTATTATAAATTATATATTTATTTTAATAGTATAAAAAAACTACAATATTTAAAAAACACTAATTCTTGTAAATTTTTTTAAATTAAAAATCCAATGGAACTAAATCAAACCAATTATAATAGTCCGACTTTTTTCCCCAAAAAACCAAACTCAACAACCCCAACATTTTATCATAATCTCAATCAAATGTGTGATAAATCATAATAGCATTATATATATATCTCATAATCAAATGTGTGATAAATCATAATAGCATTATATATATATCTCATATTGATCCTCGTGACCCCACACATTTTTAGCTTGTATACATCCATCCACATATATATATATATATATATATATATATATATATAAAACGGGGTCCGGAACAAAAACCTCAAGTCAAAATGAATTAATCCGAATGCACTAGTCCGTTAAAATACAAACACTACACGAAAAAGTGCATTTTACAGCGTTTTTTTTAATCCATTTACAGCACTTTTTCAAAAACAAAAACACTGTGGAATCGAGCGCTGTAAAAGATACAACAGCGCTTTTAAAAAAGCGCTATAAAACATGTAAATATAACGCGCGTTTGTTATGCACATTTTACAGCGCTTTTTCAAAAAAGCGCTGTAAAATGCACACCCATTATATAAGTTATGGGTCTGCTTTTTAGAGCGCTTTTTAACAAAAGCGCTATAATGGTGTACATTTTACAGCGCTTTTGTGTGTACATTTTACAGCGCTTTTTTAAGAAAGCGCTGTAAAATGTACACCATTATAGCGCTTTACAACAACATTTTAAAGCGCTTTTTAAAAAAAGCGCTGTAAAATGTGTTTTTTTTTTTAAACGCTGTAAATTAAATATTTGAAATGAAAAACGCTTTTTAGCTTTTTATGGCCCTTTTTTTTAGAAAGCGTTGTCTTTTATCTTTTTATCCAAAATTATTTTGATCCAAAATCAGTTTACAATCAGTGCACACAACAACAAAAACATATTCAAATACCATAAGCAGTTCACACAATCAGTAGAACAGAAAACAGAACTTTGTAACTTAATTAACATATATGTAACTCTGTAATTTACAACCTAATTAACTACATTCAGATACATATATATAACCTAATTTACAACCTAATTAACTACATTCAGATACATATATATAACCTAATTTACAACCTAATTAACTACATTCAGATCCATATGCATGTTCATATATTGTGTCCTATGATCATATACATATAATAACTAACAGAATATACATAATATGCACTAGCTACCATATAATATTCAGATCCCTTGCCCAACAGCAAACTATTTCCCAGAAAATCAAATAATTTGCATGTCAAGCACATACTGACACCAGTCTTCCTTTAATTCCATTAGATCTTCCTCAGAATATGATGGATTGGAATTGTCAAAGTACTGCAATATAAAAATTGAACATATTATATTAAGTTAGTATCAAATATATAGATAATTTATATATGAAAATCATATAATGAAAATACCATACCGTTTCTGGGATAATAGTTTTATTCTTCTCAACAATCTCCTTCATGAATCTCAATACGTAGTACCCACAGTCGATGTTATTTGTTTGACGAGGGCACTTTATTGAGATCCATGTAATGTTATTAGACTTCTGCTTCATACAAAAACCTTCAATGAAAATTTTAAACTAGATTAATTACCAATACATTTAATTAATTACCAATAAATGCAATTAAAAGTATTTTTTTACCTTATGTACAAGCTCATTACAGTAGCACTGGGCTCCTTATGTTCGAGAAGTTCACATATGTGCTCCTTTTCGAGATATTCAACATACTTATCTCCAAATATATCTTTATTCATGTGTACGATGCGCGAATTGTCGATGTTGCCCATGTTCCTTTTTATTTGGATGTTAAGACACGCCCCGTATTTACCAAGGCGTGGCTGACTTTTATTATGAGCAGCAGCAGCGACCGATTTTCCCCGATCCAGTTTTTTTCTTGATGCAAGTTTGGCAGCTTTATTACCCTCCGGCCTTTGTGATTTGGTAGCTCTATTAACCTCCAATTTTTGAGGTTTGCTGCCTTTTTTTGGCTGTAGGGGTGGTTTATTTATTTGGACCTACAAAAATGAGGTAAAATGTTAGTTTATTGAATCTGAAAAAATGACAAACCTTAGGCAATAAATGTGACAAACCTTTTCGGGAGATGTAACTGTTTTGTTTTTGGGAATCTTTTTTTCAAGGGCAACAAGGTTTGTGGGCCATGCCACGTAACTACCAATAGCGTCGCCTAATAACTGCATATCTCCATCGTTGTCCGGTATGGGCAACGGTGCAGTTGGTTTGAAAGCAACAGTAGGCGATACTTTAACATGGCCCGCATGGATCGGAGTATTGTGCAATACTTCTCCCGAAGTATTGTACAATTTTCCTTTTCCCACCTTCCGTTGAGTATGCGAGGACAAGTATAGGACACATGAAGTGACACCCTAAATCAATAGTTAAAACATAAGTACGGTTAATATATAAGTTTGTTTAATACATAAGTAATTACATAAGCAAGTAAGTAATTAATTACCTCGGGAATACTTTTCAAACCGACGTTGCAACTCGCGCTTTCACTCTCCATTTGTATTTCAGGTTGGAGTTGATCCGGAAGTTTCTTGTCTTTATTCGTATTCACCAAGAGTGCCACTTGCTCTGATAGGATTCTGAGCTTCTCTAATACTTCCTCGTTGGAAGGTTTTTGGCGCTTCTCTTGAGGAAAAAAGCTTTTGGGAGTTACACCAAATCCTTTCCCCCTAACTCGACCGGAATACTCAGAGACATTAAACACTTTACCAAGAATGTCCCTGCAAGTATCCTTGTTGCCCTCCGGATTTTCAGAACTTTGTTCAATAATCTCCTAAAATACATGTAACATTAAAAAGATAAGTTCAATAGCATTTTTAAAATACAATATTAAAAAATATTAAAGTGATAATATACTTACACAAAGTTCTACTACTTTTTTGACATTTTCATTATCAACCACTCCGTCTTTGTTAACACGCGCTTCCTTCCATAAGATATGACGACCCAAGGGTTGATCGACTTGGGTGTCTTTTCTCTATTCGTTAAAATCATAAACAAAATAATACAAATTAGTTACACACTATAGTTTATAATACAAATTACTTAATTATATAAAAGTGATGTTTAATTACTTACAAGTTGTTGATCAAGGCGTGCATATCCCATACGTGATTTTTTGTATGGGTGTTTTAGATTGCTTGCCCGTTCGCGATTTTCCTTACTAATATTCTATATAAAAAAAAATAGAAATTGTGTAAAAATTTAAAATACGCTACGAATATGAATAATAAAACACAAATGCTAATAAATTAATCACTTACGACAAACGCGGGGTCAGAACGTTTGGAAACAAATTCTCTCCATTCATCATTTGATATATAATGTTGATATATTTTTGGAGGTTCAACACTTGTGTTTCCTTCTCTATCTTTTAGATAGAAATTTGAGAGATGGGATCTAAATCCACGATGGATCTTAGCAGCAACTCTCAAAACATAAGACTTTCGTCCCTCATCAAGAACAAAAGTCGTCTACAATGAAAAAAATTATAAGTAAAGTATTTCAACGAAAAAAATTATAAATGACAAAAGAGTGGATAAAAAAATTTACTTGAATGTCATTCCATATAATATCTTTGGCATCCTTCAACGCCTTATCTCTCCAGTTGTCTATTGTTATTGGGACATTTTGACGAACAACAGCCCCAATGTAGCTTACAAACATGGAGCTGTTGGGGTCAACTGGCTGACCACTCTCGTTCCAGCCAACCTAATAAACTCATATAGTAAGTACATGCCCTAAACCCTAAAAAAAGATAAAAAACACACAGCAAACAGAGTATAAGCAAACAGAGTATACCTCAAATTTAATGCCACTGCTCCGTGCTTTAATCACCCTTTGCATGATAGTTGCACCACGTTTGACTTCTTTTTCGTAAGTCTTAGAGGTGCCAACTTCTTCATTTTGAACTTCTAAATCTTTGTTTGTATCCATTTAACTACAACAAGTTCAACATGCAGTTTAGTATAACATCAACAAGCTCAACATGGATCATGCATTATTATAAACAAACTCAACATGTATCAGTATATCTTAAAAAAGCTCAACATGCATTCTAATGATTACAAAAATTTAATAACATCAATACCTGAATAATGATGGTTCGAAGAAAGACGAAATGCAAAGAAAAGAGGGTTTGCAGAAAGTTCACAGAAATATGGTTCACAGAAATACGGTTTGAAGAAATACGTAATGAGGGTTACGTATTTCAATGAAAATATATTGTGTGAAATGGGAGAGATGATCTTGGATGGAAATAAGGTTCGAAATGAAGGAGATGATCGTGGAAATAAGGTTCGTAAAGGACGGGATGATAGGGTTTGCAAAAGAAGAGAAGAAATGAAGGTTGAGATGAAGGTTACGTAATGAAGAGGAAACTGAAGAGGTAACTGTTATATATACGTAACACTTTTACAGCGCTTTTTATAAGCCTTTTTACAGCGCTTTTTTTGTAAAGCGCTCTAAAAGGCTTCTTTAGTTAGAAGAAAGATAAATGTGAAGAAAAGAGGCAACGCAGAAAGTTCACAGAAATATGGTTCACAGAAATACGGTATTGAAGAAATACGTAATGAGGGTTACGTATTTCAATGAAAATATATTGTGTGCAATGGGAGAGATAATCTTGGATGGAAATAAGGATCGAAATGAAGAAGATGATCGTGGAAATACGGTTCGTAATGGACGGGATTATAGGGTTTGCAAAAGAAGAGAAGAACGATGAGGGTTGAGATGATAGTGAAGTTTACGTAATGAAGAGGAAACTGAAGTGGTTACTGTTATATATAAAACCCTTTTACGGCGCTTTTTTATAACCCTTTTAGAGCGCTTGTTTAAAAAGCGTTCTAAAAGGCTTAGGCCTTTTATAGCGCTTGTTTGAAAAGCGCTCTAAAAGGCGTCCTTATTTAATTTTTTAAAAGGCTCTTTTACAGCGCTTTTCCCAATATGCGTTGTAAAAGACCTCATTGTTTTATTATGTTATATATAAAACCCTTTTACAACGCTTGTTCAAATAAGCGTTGTAAAAGGTCTCTTTATTTTATTTTTAAAACAGTA
>NC_021166.2:21741212-21776905 GCF_000331145.2 Cicer arietinum
TGACACTTAATTACATTATATAAGTGACATTATCATAACCAGTAGCAGCAGAAGCAAAAGAGACATTAGTAGCAAACTGTGAGATGTTATAACTAGGATCCCAATATGCTGGTATGTATGGTTTGATTCCAAAAGCTTCTAATATGAAATCTGTTGCTATTCTGCCATATTAGTATAAAATACTCAATTCAAATTACATGCATATTTATCACAATAATTCAAATTACATGCATGGCTTATATAAAATAATTAAACATATACATTAAGATGTCATTCTTCTTTTCCTGGTGGGATTCACATTTGTTTGTCCATTTACAATACGAAACGATGGATTAATCCAAATTTCCTCATCATGATCATCTCTAAGATATAAACCATCATCAGTTGAATCAATTTCATGTGGTTGTTGTAATGTTGCAAATAAAAGATCATTACCAACATCTTCATCATTATTGTTATCATCACTTATTTTATTGGTCGATAGGACAACAGACCATTTATCATTAGAAGGATCAGTGACATAAAACACTTGTTGAGCTTGCGACGCTAAAATAAAAGGCTCGTCTTTGTATCCCACCCTATTAAAATCGACAAGCAAGAATCCTGACTCATCAATCTGAACGCCATTATTATTATCGACCCACTTGCAACCAAATATGGGAACACGAAACATTGTGTAGTCTAACTCCCATATGCGCTCGATAACCCCAAAATATGATAGATTTGCATATATTGGGTTTTTGTCTTTTGCACTTGAGACATGCATCGCTTCAGCTACGAGAGTGACTCCACTATTTTGCATAGTGGTCTGATGGCATAAAATGTGTAGTCGTTAATAACATAACCAGTGTAAGAAAAGACATGTAAGCTCGGACCATTTGCTAGCCACCTCAATCTATTTGAAATTGATCCGGGGTCTATATCAAATTGTGACATTATGTGATTTTTTAACCATGTTACAAAACTTCGATTGTGCTCTCGAGTTATCCAATTTTGATTCCTATTCATGTTCAAACGAGATAACTGATCAATGTGTATTGTAACATACGGTTGAACCTCATCATCATTGTGCAGAACATACAATTGTGCCTGCTCCCATTCTGTCCTTGATATAGTCAGTAGTCTCCTTCCAGTTATCCCTTCTCCTGATAGTCTTCCCGAATGACGAGACATGGGAAGCCCTATGGATTCAACATTGGACAGATATTCAGTACAAAATTCAGCAGCCTCTTCAACAATGTATCGTTCAGCAATACAACCTTCTGGTCGACTTCTACTTTTTACGTACCCTTTTAATATTTTCATATATCGTTCTATCGGATACATCCATCTCATATAAGCTGGCCCACAAAGTTGTGTCTCCTTAACCAGATGAACAGTAAGGTGAACCATTATATCAAAAAACGATGGTGGGAAATACATTTCAAGCTCACACAAAGTAACAACAATTTCCCTCTGCAATGTCGGTAATTTCTGAGGGTCGATCACTTTACTACAAATTTCCCTGAAGAAGAAACATAATCTAGTTAAGGCTAGTCGAACTTTTTCAGGTAAAATGGAACGTATACCTATTGGTAGCAAATGCTCCATTATAATATGACAATCATGGGTCTTCAAACCTTTTAACTTGAGGTCTTTCATACAAACCAAATTTTTAATGTTCGAAGAGTATCCTTCTGGAACTTTAACTTCGTGTAGAAATTTACATAAAACAATTTTTTCCTTTCTAGATAGAGTATGAGCGGCTGGAGGTAGATATGTGCGATTTCCTTTCTTTACTGGAGCCAGTTCATTTCTTATTCCCATATCGACCAAGTCCAATCTTGCATTGACGCCATCTTTAGACTTTCCTGGAACATTGAGTAACGTACCAATAACACTTTCAAATACATTTTTTTCAATATGCATCACATCGAGGAAATGTCTTACATACAATGACTTCCAATATGGCAATTCAAAGAAAATTGACTTTTTCTTCCACCCAGTTTTCACCAGCTCTCCCGCAAAAGGTTTGCCAAATTTATTGGTCAAACCTTGTACTTTTTCAAGTATTTGATATCCAGTCGGTGCTAAAGGAGCTTTACCTTCCTCTGATTTTCCATTGAATGCATTTCTCCACCCACGATACTGATGACTATAAGGTAAAAATCTACGATGTCCAAGAAACACATTCTTCTTACAATGTTTCAACCGCATCCAATTTGTACTCTCTTCACATATAGGACATGCACACTGACCTTTAATGCTATATCCTGATAAATTACCATATGCTGGAAAATCATTAATTGTGCCGAACAACATAGCCCTCAAATTGAAACACTTTTTCCTATACCCATCATAAACTTCCACACCTGTCTCCCACAGAATTTTTAAATCTTCAATTAAAGGAGTCAAGTATACGTCGATATCATTCCCCGGTTGTTTGGGTCCAGAAATTAACAGAGACAACATCATAAACTTACGCTTCATACATAACCATGGAGGTAGGTTATATATTACCAAAATCACAGGCCACGTGCTATGTGAGATGCTTTGAAGACCATGTGGATTCATTCCATCAGTAGAAAGTGCAAGTCTTAGATTTCTTGACTCTATCCCGAATTCAGGATACTCGTGATCAATTTTTGCCCATTGTGGGGAATCTGCAGGGTGTCGAAACATTCCATCTCTAATTCTTTCATCTGCATGCCATGTCAAGTGTTTTGAATCTTCTTCACTGCGATACATGCGCCTAAATCTTGGTATTATAGGAAAATACCACACGACTTTTGCTGGAGTAGATTCTTTCTTCTTATATCGAGAGACATTGCATTTCGGACACGCCTTAAGTAGTTCATATTCGTTTCGAAATAAAATGCAATCGTTAGGACACGCATGAATCCTTTCGTAACTCATTCCAATAGAACACAAAATCCGTTTAGCCTCGTAGGTTCGACTGGGAAGTTCATTATCATCTGGCAACATATCTTTTATGAGTGTTAATAATTCCGTAAAGCTTTTATCAGACCATCCATTACTCGCTTTTAAGTTGTACAACTTTAATATCGCTGACAGTCTTGTGAATTTAGTACAACCATTATATAATTCTTTCTCTGCATCACTCAACAAACTTTCAAACATTTTAGGACAATCTCGAAGATCTTCTTCAACTGCTTTTGCAATCTCATCAACTCGGTCCGGCTCATATGTATCTGTATCGAAATCAGTTGAAGCATATGTAGAACTATTCTCAAAATTAATGTTTCCTTTTTTTTTCTCACCATGTCTTATCCAACATGTGTAGCTTTGATCAATTCCATTACATACTAGATGTCCTTCTAATTCATCTTCTCTAACACGTTTTCCAAAACAACATTTTAAACAAGGACAAACTACTCTATTTGGATCTTTTGCATTCTTCACTGCAAACTCAACAAACTCCTTCACTCCAATTTCATACTCTTTTGACAATCGATTGGCTGAAATCCATTTCCTATCCATATTATACCACCTATATAAATGCAGTAACAAAAATAATAAGCTTTCAAAACATATCAACAAGTTTCAAAAAGAAACCAATATCAACTAACAATTTCAAAACAGAACAGATCATGTGGTATGAGTTTTTGACAATTTTTGACAATTTCAAAACAGAACAGATCATGTGGTATGAGTTTTTGACAATTTTTGACAATTTCAAAACATAACAGATCATGTGTAAAAAATACCTTAGACAACGTAGATGGCCGCACAGTACGTAGAGGATATTAGGGTTCCCAACGTATATAATTATTTGAAAGATGTAGAGGATATGAGGGTTTCCAACGTATATAATTATTTGAAAGATGTATTTTACAGCGCTTGTGAAAAAAGCGCTATAATAGGTAGTTAAATTCAATGAAAGCGCATGTGTTTTACAGCGCTTGTGAAAAAAGCGCTGTAATAGGTAGTTAAATTCAATGAAAGCGCATGTGTTTTACAGCGCTTGTGAAAAAAGCGCTGTAATAGGTAGTTAAATTCAATGAAAGCGCATGTGTTTTACAGCGCTTGTGAAAAAAGCGCTGTAATAGGTAGTTAAATTCAATGAAAGCGCATGTGTTTTACAGCGCTTGTGAAAAAAGCGCTGTAATAGGTAGTTAAATTCAATGAAAGCGCATGTGTTTTACAGCGCTTGTGAAAAAAGCGCTGTAACTGATTCGCGAAAGCGCTTCCGTTTACAGCGCTTTTTTGACAAGCGCTGTAAAAGCCTTATAACGTGATGCGCAAACGTTATATGACCTACTACAGCGCTTGTTTTACAGCGCTTTACATAAAAAGCGCTGTAATAGGTTCCGTTATTTTTAAAATATAATTACAACAGCGCTTGTGTTTAGAAAGCGCTGTAAAATGGGCGCTGTTAAATGTCATTTCTGACGTAGTGCGTAAATTCGTTTTAAATTTGTTTTTATTTATTTAAAGTAAATGATTTTTATTTAAAGTGAATGATTTTACAACGCTTGTAAAAAACACGGTCTAATAGGTCATTTAATTATTTGAAAGCGCAAGTCTTGCAAGTCTTTTACAGCGCTTGTAAAAATAGCGCTCTAATAGGTCATTTAATTATTTGAAAGCGCAAGTCTTGCAAGTCTTTTACAGCGCTTGTAAAAATAGCGCTCTAATAGGTCATTTAATTATTTGAAAGCGCAAGTCTTGCAAGTCTTTTACAGCGCTTGTAAAAATAGCGCTCTAATAGGTCATTTAATTATTTGAAAGCGCAAGTCTTGCAAGTCTTTTACAGCGCTTGTAAAAATAGCGCTCTAATAGGTCATTTAATTATTTGAAAGCGCAAGTCTTGCAAGTCTTTTACAGCGCTTGTAAAAATAGCGCTCTAATAGGTCATTTAATTATTTGAAAGCGCAAGTCTTGCAAGTCTTTTACAGCGCTTGTAAAAATAGCGCTCTAATAGGTCATTTAATTATTTGAAAGCGCAAGTCTTGCAAGTCTTTTACAGCGCTTGTAAAAATAGCGCTCTAATAGGTCATTTAATTATTTGAAAGCGCAAGTCTTGCAAGTCTTTTACAGCGCTTGTAAAAATAGCGCTCTAATAGGTCATTTAATTATTTGAAAGCGCAAGTCTTGCAAGTCTTTTACAGCGCTTGTAAAAATAGCGCTCTAATAGGTCATTTAATTATTTGAAAGCGCAAGTCTTGCAAGTCTTTTACAGCGCTTGTAAAAATAGCGCTCTAATAGGTCATTTAATTATTTGAAAGCGCAAGTCTTGCAAGTCTTTTACAGCGCTTGTAAAAATAGCGCTCTAATAGGTCATTTAATTATTTGAAAGCGCAAGTCTTGCAAGTCTTTTACAGCGCTTGTAAAAATAGCGCTCTAATAGGTCATTTAATTATTTGAAAGCGCAAGTCTTGCAAGTCTTTTACAGCGCTTGTAAAAATAGCGCTCTAATAGGTCATTTAATTATTTGAAAGCGCAAGTCTTGCAAGTCTTTTACAGCGCTTGTAAAAATAGCGCTCTAATAGGTCATTTAATTATTTGAAAGCGCAAGTCTTGCAAGTCTTTTACAGCGCTTGTAAAAATAGCGCTCTAATAGGTCATTTAATTATTTGAAAGCGCAAGTCTTGCAAGTCTTTTACAGCGCTTGTAAAAATAGCGCTCTAATAGGTCATTTAATTATTTGAAAGCGCAAGTCTTGCAAGTCTTTTACAGCGCTTGTAAAAATAGCGCTCTAATAGGTCATTTAATTATTTGAAAGCGCAAGTCTTGCAAGTCTTTTACAGCGCTTGTAAAAATAGCGCTCTAATAGGTCATTTAATTATTTGAAAGCGCAAGTCTTGCAAGTCTTTTACAGCGCTTGTAAAAATAGCGCTCTATAACAATTTTAAAACAAAACAGATCATGTGGTATGAATTTTTAATTTGATAAAAAAAAAATTTAAAAATACTTGAGACAACGTAGATGGCCGCACAGTACGTAGAGGATATGAGGGTTCCCAGAGTATAGGTGATGAAAGATGTAGAGGATATGAGGGTTCCCAACGTATATAATTATTTGAAAGATGTATTTTATGGCGCTTGTACTAAAAGCGCTGTAATATGTAGTTAAATTCAATGAAAGCACATGCATTTTACAGCGCTTTTCAAAAAAGCGCTGTAATAGGTGGTTCAATTATTTTAAAGCGCATGTATTTTACAGCGCTTGTGTAAAAAGCGCTGTAAAATAATACGCGAAAGCGCTTCATGTTACAGCGCTTTTTTGAAAAGCGTTGTAAAAGCCTTATAAAATTATGCGCAAACGTCATATGACCCTACAACAGCGCTCTTTTTACAGCGCTTGTCAAAAACGCGTTGTAAAAGGCTCCGTTATTTTTAAAATATATTTACAACAACGCTTGTGTTTAGCAAGCGCTGTAAAAGGGGTGCTGTTAAATGTCATTTTTGGCGTAGTGAAAGTTTGGATCTACTAATTTTTTTAAGGATTTTTTTTTATCCTCGTACGAATAAATCTGTTATTCATTCGAATTAGTCCATATGAATACCGGGTAGCCCGCTATCTACATAACTAATTTTTAAAATATAAAAATAGTAAAATTGGTCCACTAAAAAAAGATTCAAAAGATATACAACTCATTTAGTTATATATATATATAATCTTTAGTGATATAATATTATCTTTATTTGGTTATATATTTTTAATAACTAATTAATTTATTTTCTTAAGTGGACAATCATCCAACACTTTAGAAAAATGTGAATATTGTTCAAAGAGTCTAAAAACACTTATTTTATAGGCACATTAGAACTATATAGCAGTTTATTTGAATTTGGTTTGAGTTTGAGTTATAATAGACAAAACTAAATTCATTTGTGTTATGCACGATAACATCTCCAACTTTTGGACAATTTGAACTTATTTTAATTTGTGTGTTGTTTTAAAAATTATGAATAGAGTTTGTGTTAATTGAAAAATTCATACTTAGTTTGTGTATAAAAAGTAAACCATAATTCTTTTGGCTTATTTGTAATTTTAGCCTCTATATTTATATTAATTCATAAAATTGGCTTCCTATTTTAAAAGTCGGCAATTTTGTTTCATCCCTCTGATTTTTTATCTAAAAAATGATGACGTGTGATGTTTTAAATAATGTGATATTGAAATTAAAACAAAATGTCGTGAAAACTTAAATTTTAACATCAGAAATTTTTCATATTTTTAATTTAATTAATGACATATGAATAATTAATGCATCTAGATGATTCTATATCATAGCATTGTATATCACGTAATTTAAAATATATTAAATTGTCATTTTTTTAGTTTGAAAATCTGATAGATGGACCAAAACTGTCAACTTTTAAAATAGAGGGACCAATTACGTGAATCAGTATAAATATAGAGACCAAAATTACAATTAAGTCATTTTTTTAATGGACGTTCAAATTGATTTATACTTAATGCATAAGTAGTATACTATAATTTTTTTTAAATGAGTATCGAAAAAAATTTTAAATTAAAATAATTACAAAAAAATTAAAAATATAAAGTAAAAAAAAAATATATGCATATTACCCGTCGAGCCCACAAATCTATCTTGGGTCGGACTCAAATAATATTTTTTCAATCTATAATAAAATAGAATTTTTTGGTCATATTCAAATAAATTCGTATTTTAATAAGGTCGGCCATATATGAAGTGAATAATCCGTTTTGAGAGATGTATCTAAGGTAACACTTCATTAATCGACATCAATATGTTTTTCTTTCGATAAACCTTTATCGACATCAAATGTGAAACGATTTTAATCTATCAATAACCAACGCAAGTTGGACCGGACAAGGGTACGAGAGAAGTCTCAAGTATTCAAATTAAACAAAACTCCATCAATCAAATGAATTAAAATACAATAGCAAAGAGGAAGTCTTGTGTGTATACAACTATTTGAGTATAATATTTAAGCACACATACATATTTAAAAATAAATAAATTAAATAACATATATTTTTAAAATAATTTAATGATATTGATATTTTTTGTATGCGCCCCAAATGGTTGAGTTCAACCAAGTATTTTTCCAATAGCATATTCCAACTTATAAATTTGATTAAACGAGAAGACTAAACAGGTGTGCCCCCAAACCCACGACCAAATAATAATCATTCAATAAAATATTAGACTAACCACTAATTATGAGGTGCAACATAACCATTAAATAATACTTCCTCCATCTTCAATCTTTGGTTCTTAAATATTTTTTTTCATCTCATAATTTTTGTTTCATTGATATTCAAGATATAGTTACAATATATTTCTTTTATATCATTGATAATTCAAAGATGTATAATAAATAAATTTTATTTTTATTTAATAAATAAATAATAAAATAAACTAAATTAATTTAAATTTATTATTTTTAATATGTATATATATATTTAAAATTAAAAGGATCAAAGTTAAGAGATGAATAGGATAATAATAATAATAAAAAATAGAGTAAAATACACTAAAATTGATAATACCAATGACTTAGAGAATATAAAAAATGAAAGAAAATAAAAGGAAGTCGATTCCTTACACACAACGTATCTGTTGGTTTGGGTTTGGATATAGGTTCTGGTTCGGACTGAGGTTTGGTTGTGTAGACTTTTGTGCAGATAAGATCAACCCCTCTCTCATATTTTCTCTCTCTTACAAAAAAAACACATTACTACCGCCTTGAAGTTCTACAAGAACCCATTCCCTCCTTTCACCGCCTCAATTTCTTCTTAACTCTCTCTCTCTCTCTCTCTCTCTCTCTCTCTCCATTCATACACACACATTTGTCACAAAAAACACAATAATTCAGTGTTTTCAAACTGGCGTTCGAGAATCAAGACACTGTCCGTGAAATTAAGCCCAAAAACAGGAGAATCATGGTAATCAAAACACTTTTTTTAGCTCACTCTCATTATTTGTGTGTTGACTTGGTCAACCACTGTTAACTTTTCTTTGGGAATGCAATGATTTTGGATTTTATTTGTGTTTTTGAATTCTGGGTTGTTTATTTTTTGAAAAGGGTGCTGGAGGACCTGATGATGAGGAAAATAGGTGGCCACCATGGTTGAAACCTCTGCTCAAAGAGCGTTTCTTTGTTCAATGCAAGTTGCACGCAGATTCACACAAGAGTGAGTGTAACATGTATTGTTTGGATTGTATGAATGGTGCTCTTTGCTCTCTCTGTCTCAATTACCACAAAGATCATCGTGCTATTCAGGTTCGTTACTAGTAACAACCATTGAATTCATCAATGTTTTCTAATTTCAACACTTTTTTTTGTTTTTGTTTTTTATTATTGTTAAAAAAACCATCACTTTTCATTTCGATTTTCTCCTTTTTCTGGAAATTAGAATTTTCATTAATTGGGTTGTGTTTTCAATTTCTATATAATTGTTATTTTCTTTAATAGATAAAAAATTACAACCACCAAATTCATTGAGAACCACTAATTCAAATCACAACACAACTGGTGTGAGCAGAAAATCTAATCATTTGTGTGAACCCCAATTGTATAACCAATTACTTCATGTCAAAGTTGTTTATTTTTCAAATTCAAGTTTCTGCATTGAACAAAGTAATTACTAATTACCACACAGTGAAAATGTTATAGCTTTTCAATGCAAAAAATGGTTATTCATTTATAATGAACTCTGTTTTTTATTTTTGTGTTTGAAATTTTGATACAGATAAGGAGGTCTTCATACCATGATGTGATTAGGGTGAACGAGATTCAGAAAGTGTTGGACATATCAGGGGTTCAAACCTATATTATCAACAGTGCAAGGGTTGTTTTCTTGAATGAGCGACCTCAACCAAGGCCTGGAAAAGGTGTCACCAACACTTGTGAAGTCTGTGAGCGTAGCCTTCTCGATTCATTTCGATTCTGTTCTCTTGGTTGCAAGGTATTTACATTCTTTCACATATTGGGACTCTCACACATCAGCGTTCATAATAATTTAAAAAAATAAAAGTGTTTGATTGAATATAGTCACATACTTCTATTTTGATACCAAATACCAAATATGGCTGCAATTTAAAATGTGGAATGAAAATAAAGTTTGCTACCAAGATTTTGATGTCACAACTCCTTAATATCAATGTCATTTAGATATTGTGAGAATCAAAATATTATGATTTTAATAATTTTAATGCATTGAAGGTACAATAGCAACGTATTTCCATATTTAACCGCCATTCTTTTCAACACCATATTAGTAGCATTTGATCTCATTCTCCAAAAAATAAGCAAGAGTTGAGACCACTATTTGAAATTTTGATCAATGAATTCTTATTTTTAATGAAAAAATAATTTGCTTAGTTTTCAAGCTATCACTTAAAATGGGTTGACTTTTCGTGTAATATGAATGCTAATATGGGTTTATGTTTAACTTTTCAATTTATTACTCTACCCGAATATTTGAATATTTGGGATTCAAATATTTCAATATGGACCCTTTTACATCCAATTTAATTTTATTGACTTGTCAATGCTTCATTCTTATTTTGGGTCCATGTATTGAATACTAATCAATGCAACTACGAATTCTAGATTGTTGGAACTTCCAAGAATTTCCAGAAGAAGAACAAGTCAACAACAATGGTATCAGACTCAGAGGATTCATACAGCAGCAGTTGCAGCCATGGAAGACTGAAGAACATTAAGGTGCAGAGTTTCACTCCTTCTACACCACCACCAACTTCAGTTAATTACAGAACAGCCAAGAGAAGAAAGGGAATTCCACATCGTGCCCCTATGGGAGGACTAGTCTTGCAATACTAGGAAACAGTTAATAAGTTTAGGTTATTGCTATAATGCCCTTATTATAGATACCAAAAAAAAGTTGCTAGTGTCTATGTCGGGTTGAATGCTCCTTAGTGACTAAAAATTTCAATAGAAGAGAAAAAATTTATAGGATAAAATATTATTTTATTCTAATTTTTTTTCTTTTATTAATTTTTTTATTTATTAGAGAGAATTTCAACTCGTCTGTCTCTAATGCTGCTGCATCAATTTCAACACTCGAGCTTTTTGGTGAAAGAGGCCGGTGCTGGAAGTGTTGTTGTATGCTTTGATCCATAGTGTTTGTTTGTGTATATAAGAAAAATCCAATAGGAGTGGAAAAGGTTAAAAAAGTAGAAAATAAAACATGTGTGAAGTATAGTTTGATAAAAAAGGAATGGTGTAGGAAAATAAGCACAGTTCCTTTAGAGACCAAAATTAAAGATTGTGATCACAACAGTATAGGTTGGTTTTCTAGAGTAATTGTATGTAAGTTTTGGGGGTGTAAATAGTGGATTTAGTGAAAAAGCTAGGTGGGGAATGTGACAATGACAGTGTACTCTTTACAAATATATATATAATATGAAATTGTGAAATATAATGATGATAAATCTTATAAAATCTTGTGTTGAAATGTAATTAGAATTTTCTCGTCGGTTTTCCCTCTTAATTTTATGTTTTTTGTTTTTAAAAATAGTTGATATAATAATTAGTTCTTGATATTATTAGATTAAGGTAGAGTCGTAGAGAGAAAATATATTAGTTTTGGGAAAATAAGAATTGCACTAGTTTAGTTTTATCATTAAATTAATGATAATTATATATTTTTCATTTCATCTTATGAAGGAAAATGTGATCAATAAAAATTAATATATTTTTTAAAAACTTTGAATTAAATATTAGTTTTTTTAATTTAGTTTTTTATATTCCAATTAGAATTTCATCTAATCACTGCTCGTGTATGTTTACTGAATTTTGATTTTATTTTTTTAATGAGAAAAAATAATAAAGAAATAATTAACATTTATATTAACTTAAAAAGTGAATGGAGATTAATAGTAGTAATAATAATAATAATAATAATAATAATAATAATAATAATAATAATAATAATAATAATAAAAGAATATTGTTGGGATTTACATTTATTTTAAATTGCTACTCTATTTTAAAATATAAATACAAAAATAGATAAAAATTATACATTTAAATTAAAATTTAAAATTAATAATTTAATAATGTTTTTATATTTCGCAATGGAGGTAGAAATACTTTAGATGAGTATTCTTATATAGACACAATTTTGAATATATTATTTTGGTGTATACATAAATTTATATATTTTTTAATTATTTTAAAATTATGTATTGACATATGTTACGAAGAGAAGAGAGTGTAGCAATATGCACCGCCTGAAAAACATTATTCTCCGTCTCAGATGAAATTATAATTAAAACTCTTTTCTTCAATAAAAAAATATTAACTATTTAAAAATAAATGATAAAAAATAATAACTTAATAAATTGAATATTTATATTT
This sequence comes from Cicer arietinum, assembly GCF_000331145.2. Lineage (NCBI taxonomy): Eukaryota > Viridiplantae > Streptophyta > Magnoliopsida > Fabales > Fabaceae > Cicer > Cicer arietinum. Next base: position 21,753,536 of record NC_021166.2, read on the forward strand.
TCAAAGATAAACTTATTTCTAAATGTTTATAATTAGGAATATAGTAGTATATGAAGATAAAAATTAATATGAAGATGTTTAGAAGAAAACCTGACTTAACATGAAAATGGTAAACCGCCGATTGTGCTTGATAACCAACAAAGTAGAAAGGAAAGTGTAGTTTTTCATTAAAATATTAATAGTGTAATTATAAAGCCAAGAGAACATGAGAACAACGTACTTGTTCTTGTTTTTAGTGTTTATATTATTTCTTAATAAATGTCATTCTTCTTTAAAATTATATATTATCAAACAATTACTTTTCTATTTTTTTTTTCTTTGAAGTGTCTTCAAACATTGTGTAATCACAAGAATTATGTAGGAATGGATTCCCTTATATAAAAAAAAAATGAAAGAGTAATTTGTTGTCTCCACCATTTGATTAATATTTTAAATGAAAGAAAATATAAAAAAAAAAGTAAAAAAAAAAAAGATTAAAATGAAATACATTACACCTTCGTAATTTTTTTATCACCAGGGATCCATTCCCGAATTATGCACTTTATAGTTATTTCCCCTATTTTTTTCCTTTTAAAATCAATCATGACAAAGTGAATTCTTTTTTCAATTTAACTTTTTTTAGTGGTGATGATAGTGACATAACCCACTTTTGCCGGTGTCTTATGTGCAGTTAGTCAAGGTTGGTTTCGAACTTGTGTCCACGTGTCATATTTTTATTGGGCATACGTAAAGCGAGACTCGTTGGTTCTCGAAAACTGAGCTTATGTTAGCCGCTTTTGGTCAGAAAAAAAAAACGATTGTTTTGTGGGCGGCGGTACACGTATGTGTTGCGTTGTTCCTCGAAGGTTGGGACCCACATCTAGTTTTAATCTAACGGCTAAATTTCATCATTATTTAACGGCTGGGATTGAAATAATATTTCCCTAATTTTTAGGCCACACTGACAGTGTTTTGTCCTGTTCCTAAAATAGGAAGGTATGGAATCTTAGTTCAGTGGTGGTCATAAATATGATATTTTAGTAATCCACTGGCAAAAGCATACGTGGGTTTATACTTTATGGTAAAATGCACAAGTGTTGTGGTGTCATTCATTGTGAACTTTCCTTACTTTGCAACGTGTTGATGGGTATAATCCAAGATAGTGGGGATGGAATAAATCTAAAAATGTGATATATTTTCTTGTTGAGTTGGGTCTACTTTCTACTGGCTACAAAACTTTACCGAATTTAATTGCGGATTTTGTACTGAAATTTATTAACCGGAAATGTTTTTTTGTCACTTCTTGAAAGAGAAAGAACCTCAATTGAGATCATAGTATAGGGTTGATTGGTGTAATTTAAAATGTTTCCTGATGAAGAATGTCCAAGATTTTATAAAAATTATTGTGATTTGTTTAATTAGTTAATGTTTTTCTAGAGTTGTCAGATTTTATATCATCAATTTATAATTTTTCTGAACTTGAATTTTTCTTTCATTCAGATTATTACAATAGTAGCCATCATTTTCACTAATATTAGTATATAGAATATAAAATAGTAGAATAACTTTCCATTGACCTAGTGACTTGTGTGCCACGGAGATGTTATGTGAGTTAATATTATTAAAATAATTTTTAAATTTTACATATTTATAGTTCATAAAAAGACAGTAACTAATAGTGTAAATGAATTTTACACACAGACAGTTAATATAAGTTATTAATTATATGATTATAGTAATAATTGTAACTTTCAATATTAACAATGTTATCATTTTTTTATAAAAATTCATCAAAATTTTTAAATAAAACTCATAAGATTAATTATCATCTTCAATATAATGCAAATTTCATCAAATTTATAACTCAAATCTTCAAATAAAATCATATTTTCATTCTTTGTATTTTTAAATTTTTATGATAAAATTAAATAAAAAATCAAATCAAAAAGAAAAAAAAATATAAAGAATTAAAATATTATATGAAATTAAATTAAATGACCATAATTGCAATTGTACTTAAAATAATTATCTTATATTAATTATCCGTGTAACATTGTTTACATTAAAAATATATAACCTCTAAACTGTTTTTAAACAATAATTTAAATCTATATAAAATAAAAATAAAAATATTTTGTATTTGCTTTTATCTATATTTTAAGTCTATAATAATATTTATTGGCAATAATTTAAGTCTATATAAAATAAAAATATTTTGTATATGCTTTTAGCAATATTTTAAGTTAATATTTGATGGCAATAATTTAAGCATATATAAAATAAAAATAATTTAGATGATGTTTATTATTATTCGTTGTTAAAAAAATCTGAATATTTGTAATGAAAATGTTTATTATGTATTAAATGTGTCAGCACAAAATTATTTAAAAATTTAAATGATGCTCGCAAATTGTTTAACAACAATGATTAAAAATATCGGCAGAAAATATTAAAAAAATAAAAGTAAAACAAATTAAAAAGATTACAAATATATTTAATATTAAAAAGTGATTATATTACTATAATGATTTAAAGTGTTTTGAAAAGGTGTTTTTATCTAGTTTATTTAAAGAAGGAATCACCAAATTAATTCTTGAAAATATGTACTCTCTTTGAGATTTTTTTATATATATACATCTTCTTTTAAAAAAAAAAACTAACTAATATTACTCCACATTGAAAAATTTATGCAATAGGAGATCGCATTTCAGGATGCGACTATCTATTACCTTTTAATTTTTATAAAATAATAATTTTTAATTTAATAAATAGAAAATAATAAAAAAAACAAAATTATATTAATGAAATTAAACTAAATATATTTAATAAAAAAATATATCAAAGTTAATGCAGTTGAATAAATAACTTAGAATATTATTTTAATAACTCATTATTTTATAGATAAATTTATACTATTTTGATAATTTACTCTTATTTTACAGATAGAATAACAATTTAATTCTATTTTGGTAAAACAAAAAATATTAACACATAAAAACATGAATATACATTTAACACATAAATAAAATTTATCCCAAAATTCCATTATAAAAATTATTCATACTTAATAAATAAACAAAAAAAATATTATAATATATTAATTTTACTAATCTACTATTGAATACGGATATTCAGATGTACGGATATCATTACACCTACATTTGTACAATTAACTAGTCAAAATATCCGTTTATATTATCGGTAGATATGCTTTTATTTTGTCCATGGATCTCTGTTTCCGTTAAACTACCTACTACATACTCTTAGAGAATTTTATTTATAAATATCTGCAGATACAAATATTTTTACTTTTTGTTGATGAAATTATATAAAATTGATTTTATAAATGTATATATTTAACCGTTTGATTCCAAATTAACCATTTAATTTTTTGATGCAAATGTGGGATTCCTTATTCCATAGATTTCAGATCCCTTATTTTATTATTACCATCTTTATCTATCTCACCAAATTTTTATGGTTCATTAAATTTATCTGCAAATGGCACACATATAGCACAAATATTTGTCTTATTTTAAAGGTTAATTGACAGAGATGATAAAGAGAAAAAATAGAATATATTGATCATATTATGTTTTAAGTTAATGTTTGATAAATTAACATGATATCATACATTAATCTTGAATAATATTATATCTTTTTTTTTTTGTAGTTTAATTTCTTATCTTGAATATATGTTTGGTTAGAAGTCAACAAAATAAAATCAGAATAATATATTACTTAGTTCTCTATATATATTTACAATTTAAATTAAATATGAAAAAGTGAAATATAATATAATATAAATATAATTGGATTCAATATTAAATTTAAAAATAAAATTTTAAAAATAGATATAACTTTATTATAATAGTAGTTATTAATGTTGATTTTAAGTTTAATAGGAGTCAATCAAAAAAATTAAAAAAATTAATGTTTTTAAGTGTGAGTTTTTGACAAGTTAAAAAGAAAATTTGATTCAATATTTGGTCTGGTATTTTTAAGGTTGGATGAGGCAAAATTGATCTACCAATTGTATAACACTTAATGAACGAAATGGGTTATAGCCAAATCAATTATCGAAATGTGAAATGCAATGGATTGTGGAATGGATGAGACAATGTTCTATTCAAATGAGTTTTAATAATGCAATAAAAGAAACGTGGGTTTTGTAAATAAAATAACAATGCAAGAAAACCTTTTGGTATGGGATACAGATGGAATGCATTGGAGTATGGATAAGGTATTTTGCGAACTTGACCGAAATTTAAGAACACGATATTTATAGTGGACGTTTTCAAAATATCAAGTTGTCTGTAACGAAAATTAATCTGTGCAAGTTTTCTTCAAAGAGTTTTGTAAAAGTGTAAATGAAGAACAAGACAATAAGCAAGAAATTAAAGTGCAGGAAATAAACGAAGAAAAAATGAGAATAAATTAAAGTGAAAGAATCATAGAAAGAAATTTGCTGAAAGTAAAATGACATATTTTGAAATTTATGGTGAATTTATAATCGATATAATTATTGTTAAATTTTAATTTATAAAATATAATTGATGTCTATTTATAGAAAAATAATTTTAACGGCTAATGGTGTTAACATGACACATCATCGGTCTAACAATTGTTATTGTTTCGATTTGACTTCTTGTGCCCCCCTCAAATTTTACTAAGTCCCTAAGTCTTGGCCTTCTCACTTCTCTTTTGATTGTGTACTCTTTGACTTTTATTCTTAATAATTTTGTCATTTTATATAATTTAATAAATTATTATTTAAAATTATAAAAATATGAATATTAATTTAAATTTTAAAAATAAATATAATTTTTTACAAGCGTATTTTTTTATTTACATAAAATATATATCATATATTTGTTTAGTTTATCTAATAAATAAAATATAATATTGTGACATAAAATTTCGAGTATATCTCAAAATCAATTGAGTTGCTACCAAAATTTATTTTAAAATTGAAAAAAATTGAAAAATTCTTAAAAAACAGAAAAATGGTTTTTGAAGTTGAATTTTGAGTTCGATAGTCGAATATGTGTAGACAATGTACTAACAACACCCTACAACATCCATTAAAAACGATTACATATAATTAATTGTGCATTGTTTGTTTTCATTTAAATATATTGATTTCTCCTTATTATTAAGTGCATATATAAATTGTGTTTTGATAAACATAATTTTAAATTTAAAGTCAGCTAAAAATAAAGAGACAAAAAAAATTATTATTGTACTTGACAAGAGTGTGATCTTGCTTCTATGTATCTTCCGATGTAATGAAGAAATCAAAGCTACGTAATTTTTTTATAAGAAATGTGGATGTGTTTGATTCATTTTAAAGAAATGCATTTGTGTTGTAAAAATTTGATATGGTAAAAAAAAAATTGTTGATTTAATGAAGGAAAATACATTGAGTATGAGAAATTGATTTTGATGAGTGTGTTTAGTTGTTTATTTGAATTTGGTTAAGAAGTTTACGATTGTAAAGCCGCCACAACACAAACGTCTTAAATTGAGACTAACACGATGTTGCATCTTAGTAAATCCTATTTTATTTGTAAAAATATTATTTTAACATGAAGATCATCAAATTGTTACAATCCATATTTTATAAATATCTCAGATTAATAATATGTCTCATTTCAATCAATCTTAGTATTTATTCTTAATATTTAAAAAAAAATGAGTTAGCATTTAGTTTATTTATAAAAAAAAAACTAATTGTAAATCTTAAGAAAAAATAAAATGATATTGGACCTATAAATAATTCAAAATCCTTTAAAAAAAAAAGAATATTTAAAAAAATAGAATTAGTTGGCTTGGGCAAAGCACCAACTCAATATGCTTTAATTAATGATGATGATAATAATAATAAAACATATCAAACTAAGATGGAAAAAGAAAATTCTAAGAATACATCATTAGAGAGATGGTTTTTAAAGAAAGAAAAAGAAAGTGAAGCAAAGGAAGAGAAAATTAAGCAAGAAACCACTAAGGTGTAGCTAAGGAGGTCGTAGGCGGTGGCTTGGTGGAGGCGGTGATAGTCGCGCGACAAATGGAGCAGAGTTCGAGATGGTTAGCGATGGCTAGGTTTGATGGAGGTGTACACGGTCAATTGGAGATGGTGGTGGCTCCTACGAATTCTACGATGGTTGACAAAATGAGTGGTGGTTATAGACTTTTCCTTTTCTCTTTCTTCTAACTCATTCTTTAGTTTCTTTTCATCTCTCTTGAACATTATGGATTGTATTATTGGAGTTGCTAAAGGCTAGAAAATGGAAGTATGGTGGTGTGATTTAGTCAAAGTTCTACATTTTGTAGCGGTTTTTTTTTCTTCCTGTTTTTATACGCATCCTATTGTCTGATTATTTTGTACTCAATTTATAGTCTCAAATAATGAATATTTTTTCTTGTTTTTATTGAGTTCTGGATTATCGCTTGTTTCTTGCAGAAAAATTAGATTTGCTAAGGTAAATCTAGAAAATAGATGATGCACTTTTTAATTACTTATATACATTAGAAAAATTGTAGCTTTATTAGGAAGAAAAAAAAGGAGAAAAGCAATGAGGCTCAAAATATGGCTGAAGAGATTATGTACTTTTAATTGCATGTATACATGGAAAAATTGTAATTGTATTAGCAAATAATGTAAAAACAAGGATACTGAAAAGATGGAAGGGAGCGCGACTATTTGCTGAGTTGAGCTCGATTGATCTAAAAAACATTTACCGTCATTTGCATGCTTTTTAACAATCTACAAGCCATGACTTATATATAATCCCTTCCCTCCAATTAGTTATAATACTAACTAATTGTCACTGCCAAACTAGAACTAGAGGCAATTAGAAAACATATGCAATCAGGAACTAGAGGCAACCAAGAACCAGAGGCAATCAAGAACTAGAGGCAACCAACAATCAGAGGCAACCAGGAACCAAAGGCAACCAATAACCAGGAACTAGAGGCAACTAGGAACCAGAGACTATCGAGAACTAGAGACAACTATGAACCTGATGCAACTAAGAACCGAAGGAAACTAGGGCCAAAACTATCACATTTACTTAATACACAATTTAGACTTTCACTAACTAATACGCACAATTGTGATCCACTACGAGTAAATATGGGTCCAACTATTAGGCCATATTTATTAAATTCATTTTGATTATTTTCTTTCTCTTTTTTTAAAACTTTTTTTAGGAAAATAATAATTATGATAAATATTAAAATTAAACATATGATTTATTTTAGAATTTTTTAAATGGTCGGACAAAATTGGGGTACTACAAGAATTATTTGGCTACTCAATTTTTTTAAAAAACTTAAAATTGTGATCTTTTTAAATATAAAATTATTTCATCAGTTATTAATTTTGTTTAGTATTTTTTTAAAATTTATAATACTTAAAAGTATTATAAATTTATTTTTTTTAAATTTATAATACTTAAAAGTATTATAAATTTATTTTTTTAAAATAAAATGTAATTGTTTTACAATGGTAATTTTATTATTAAAATATGATATATATTATATTGTGTGATAATAAAATATGTACCAAATATATGAAAAGATAAAATAATATTATTATATTTATCATTTTGTACATATAAAAAACAAAATAAAACTTATTTATCATATTCTATCATATCATTATTAAATTCTATATTATATTATATCTTTATTTTATCTTCCACACCAAATAGAACTAATTTTATACATGCCTTCATTTTTAAGTACTCCGTCATTTTTTTTTTGTGTTAGGTATTTTTTAGCAAGTCTTTGTTAGGTTTTATTCCTTTCATTCGACATCCACTTCAAGCAAGCACTCTTTTTTCATGAATGATATTAAAATAATTATAATAATATTTTTAGAAGTACGAATGATTAGGGTGGTAATTGGATAGGTCGATTTCAATTTAAACTTTATAAAATTTGAGTCTCATTAATATTTAGAATATAAGGCTTGAATTTGATCTATTATCGATCAAATGTCAAATTTTAAGATTTGGTATAACCTTTATCAAATGTAAGTAGTTGAACAAATTAACATATTAATGAATTTAAATTTTATTTTATTATTTATCATAATTTTTTAGAATATTTATATATTATATCACATCATATTTTAATTTTAATTTTATTTTATAATAATATTTTTAAATATGTCAAATATTGATGTAGATTAGTATGTTTAAATTACTAAAACTATTAACAAATTTATGATTTAACAAAATAAAAACAAAAATTAATATTATAATAATATCAGTAAAAAATTTATTTATAGTTAGTTAAATAGGTCAACTTGATAAACCTAAAAGAATTTGTTAAGTGACTTTCGTTTAACTTTTTTTAATTAAATAAACTTTTAAAAAAATATTAATAAACCTAGCGTAAATTTATTGTAAGTTAAGCCATAGACTCTTGTCAATCGACTTACATATTTTCCTCCCGATATATTACGTAGGGGCTATATTATACCATAGCAAAAATGTAATGGTATATATATTTTGTCTAACTTTCGAGTATATAATAATAATTTAGTGTGAATTCTGTAACACCTTATAGAAGGTGGAATTTTTTCTTTCTATTATAAATTTATAATGATGAATCCGAATTTTTTCTTTCTATTATAATGATGAATCTAAATCTTATAATTTTGAACAGATTAGAATGTCTCTTGTACTCTTGTTAATATTATTTTTGTTTATAAAAAAATAATTATATCTATAAAAATTCTACAGAGACTTTTTCACTTCTCTTCCATAAAAAACGTTCCCCTTTACGTTGTACCATAGTCCATAGACATCAACAAGCAATTACCATATTTTTTAATTGTGTACGAGAACTGTATCTTCTTTTATCATCCACGAAAAAGGCTAAGCACAGTATGGTTGACTTATAATTAAGAGCAAGGCAGCTTAATCAGAACTCGATTCCATTTAACGTTTATTTATATTAGAAAGAAATATTCCTTCATTATATATGCAACAACAAGAAGTTAATAATAACCAAATCATAATTTATTTTAATATTATATGCCCATCAAAGTGGCATATGCAAAGAATAATCTCAAGCTGCATATTATTTTGTTTTTTCTTCCAAGTATATTTATTGTGATAGCCTCGTAGGAACACATTAGTAGCTAGAATGTGAAAGTATATATAAAAACATTTTTTGTGGTGATGAAATTTGAAGTTAATTTCATACAAATTGATCAGAAATTAATTTTGAAGTTAATTTCACATTGGGAAATTGAAAAATAATAATACTCACATTGGAAAAACACATTGATGAATTTCAAAAACTTTAAATTAAAATTGATTCTAAGTGTAGAAACAATTTTACTCAAGTTGATCAAATTAATTTTTATTTTTATAATTAAGATAAATTGATCAGATTAATTTTATGCGTTTAGAATTACTTTTACATTTCATAAAAATTAATTTAAAGATACACTTACATACTCACATGAAACCTTTTCCTTTGAAGTGTTCCCCCAACTTTACACAACTTATTTACATCTCCACCTTACTCTAAAGTCTAAACACACCTTTTGTTTTTAATTTTTGGTTTAGAAAAGAAAAATACTTTTACATGTATGATATGGAATTGTATTTCTCTATCAATTGATGCGCTCGTCAAATTAATAAGCACCCTTCAATAAAAGATAGAGTCACATATTTCTTGTTCCCATAGCTATTAAGTGAAGATGGGTCCTACTTGATCAAATTGCTTAAGCCATGATGTCATTCATTTACTAACTCTTAAAATATATAGGATGATGATGCTGATTATGGTGGTTAAAGCAAAAAAAAGCCTCTTTCATGTCCACACCATCATCTACTTCATCATCTCATTGAGTGGGTCCCTTAGTTCGTGCGTTTTCTAGCTATGATTGGTTCTCTTTGTTTCAGGTTGCCAACATTACCGACTTCACTATATATATTGCATTATTTTTATAAGTCGTCTAGTTACCAACACTAATAGTGAAAAATTATTTAAATTCTATCGACGATTATTTATATATTATTTTCTGAAAATGATAATTTGTGAATCTTCTTCTATTTATGAATAAAACGATAATTCAATTAATATCTATTTAATACAAGATGCATATTTATATTTTTATATTATTATCTAATCAATATTATTAGATTACTATCTTAGTCATAAAAATTATTAATATTTATTTCTAATAGGCGTTATTAAAGTTTTGAAGTTTTTTAAAGTTTTGGAGAATATATATATATATTTTGACATGTATATAGACATATAGACATAGTATATTTGTAACTTTAATATTTCTTTGTAGAAGATAAATCAATATTAGTGTTGAGTTATCTTGTACTAGTACTCTGTTAGCTATATCACGTATACAAAATTTGCAACAATTTAGTAGTATATGTTTTAATAATAAATAGGATGATGTGATGACATTTGGATTTGGTAGTATATGTTTAATAATTAATTGGAAAATGTGATGGAATATTATAGGTGATATTTTAGGTTTTTGTGAGTAGTATATGTTTCAATAAGTTGTGAATAGTACTAGATACAAATTTATTTATGTAGATAATTTTCATTAGGTAATGAGTAACCTATATTCACAAATCTTTAAAGGTAATGTATGTCTCACCTTATATTATACAGTTTTAAAATTTTATGATTTTTATTTGTTTGATTTGTTTATCAAGAATTTTCAATTTGAATATTAAATTGATTTAATACGTCTTTTATAAAAGGTTAGTGAAAATGTAAATATATATGCTAATTAAATTTGATATCGATGGATGGTGACTCATATATATTCACTACAGTCATTATTATAACTTAAAACAACAACTTTTAGTTATTTAAAAAATTATTTAAAAGTAGTTGATTTTTAATATTTTATGTAAAATAAAATTCAAATTTGGCAAATTATTGATTCAAATATCAAATATTCAATTATCAATATTAAATATTTAATTAAAAATACTAATATAAATGAATAAAAATAATTATTTTGTACTCATAACAATTAAAAATAATTTTTTCTTATATTACTGAACAGATGGATTGTGTATTATATATATGGAAACTATCGGTTTAGTCATTTTCCATGAAGCGTTTGTGACATTCTTTCTTTAACAATTTCTGTGAACTTCTCCACATTAAAAGAAATGTAAAATATTTATATATTGGTTCTGTTAACATCAATCCCATGTGCCATCTTGATTATGTATATTATAATTCATTGTCAAATACGTACGCCGCCACATTATATCTTATGCTATATAGTTAGGTTGTATTTTGTTTGTTCTTCAACTTAACCAGCGGGTTAAGTTAATGTATAGTTAGACACATTAATTATTGCGATAGTTAGTATGTATTGTAATATGCACATTTATTCATCTGGCAACAGGTGAGACAACATTATATACTACTACTGAATAAAAAAATATTAACCTGAAATGTTTTCTAGAAGAATGTAACCGTAATATAATAATGCGACGAATTGTACCCAAAGAAAGAATTAATAACGCGGATAATAAGGATAACAAATACACATAATAGTACCTTATTTGACAATGATATAAAAACCGTTTTATTCATTTTCCTAAAATATATATAAAAAAAAAAACAAGATTAATTAAGAGCTTGTTTGTTTGAGGCCAAAATTCAATTCCATTGAAATATCAAACAAAATCAAGTTGAGTACCCGTTTAGAGTGTGTTTGGAAGTAGTATTTTAAGGAGGAAAAGCAAATTTTTAAGGTAATCAAAAATGATTTATCATAAAATATCTTGTTTGGATAAAAGACATCGGGAATTATATCCAAAAAAATGGGCCTGAGCAGATTCTGGGAATTTAATTAGTGGATGATAATTAATTTACAATTCCACTTCAAACCAAAGAATCTTCTATTAAATACTTTAATAAATTATATAACTACAATAATAATAATAATTTTATTTATTATTTATAAAAAAATGTTTCTTTTTTTACAAAAGTTATTATTTTTTAAAATATTTAAAAGAAAAATTGCTTTTATATTATTTAAAAATAAATAATTTTTAATTTTAAAAACATTTTTTAAAGAAAATAGTTTTATTTACAGAAAAATACAATGTTGTTTTTGAGAATTTTTTTTATAATTAATTTATAACACTGTTTTTTATATTTTCATTGAAAAAAAGATTTTAATTTGATAATAGAGCGATGGTCGACGTGGATGGCAGCTCTACGACGGTGGACAATGGAGCTTTGGTGGTCCTACAATGATCGGTAACAGAACTTCAACGAATGCAGTGATCAATGGTGGAGGTTCGGTTGTCGGCCGCCACTAAGCACACTCTATTTTTAATTTAATAATATTTAAATTATTATTTTTATTTTAACGAAAAATACTTATTTTAAAATAATAAAAATTCAGTTTTTTTTATAAAAAAAACTGAATAAGTTTTTTTTTTCTTTTTGAAAGAATAGGGTTTTCTAAAAACAATTTATTAAAATAATAAAATAAAATAAGTTTTTAAAAAGCAAATAATATTTTTTCTATAATAATAAATAAATGTTTTTATAATAATAAATAACCAATATTTTTCTATAAAAATAACATTTTTTTATTAAAAATTTGTAATTAATTTTTACCAAAAATATTTTAATTAAATATTATTTTTGTTCTTACAATTCACTTTTTTTTTGTTCAATTGTTTTTAAATTCTTTTTAAAAAACTATTACAATTTTAATCGAATTTCTCTATATTAAAACCTACATCTAGATTTCTATTACTTTATAAAAGAAATTTTGAGAGAAACAATTTAATAGATGAATGGAATTTTATTATATTGTTCAAAAAATGAAATTTTAAAATAAAGGAACTTAATTACTTTATCCAACACAATGAATTGTTACAATGACGAAAATTTAAATGAATCATTTGTTTAAAGTTTCAACACAACAAAATCACAATGTTTGAGTAATTTTGCTAAATTCACTATTAATTCATGCAATAAGTATGCGACAACTAGAAATTATTTTACGAACTATGAATTAAACTTTTCAGTTTTTCAATACATAAAATCACTACATGGAATTGACATATAGTATTGGCGAAAATTTCTTATGTAAAAGCTGAAAAACGGTGGATATATTCGATAAAACTTGTACCAATTACAAATAAATATATTGCTCCGTGGTCAAATATAATTTGTTATACCCATGAAAATTTGTTGCCACAAAAACTAATAGCGACGATCTTTTTAGTCCATTGGACAAATTCTTAGTGTTATACCCACAATTAGACCACCTTAGGTATAAGTTTTATGTTTTAGTGACATCTATCAATTTGCTATACCAAATCACCATCATTATGTCATTTGGAGTAGGTCTTAGTGACACCTCTTGATTTGCTATACCCACCATATTTATTTCATTGCTAAATGTGTCGTAACATTCATGACACATATATATCCATTGAAAAATGTTTATTCTTACGAATAACAAAACCAAAAAAGGCAAGGAAAAAATCTGGATCGTCACTTACAACCATAATTTCTGAAATAAAATCTTGACTAATTTGTTTCTATTTATTTAAGAGGCTGTTATGTATCTATTCTTACACAATCTTATTCGTAATATTTAGCAAAGCTCATATCCATTGTAGATATTCAATTTGTATTGATTTGAAGAATATATCATGATTTGGTCTTTACACAATTTCAGACTTAGCTTATGATAAAATAAATAAGCCCAAACATAAAAAAAACTACTCCTATGTGCATTTTAAATGTCTTATTTGTTATTTTTTATTTTCAATTATTTATTATTTTACAATATTAATATAAAATTAATTATTTTTTTCTACTAATATATATTTATTTATTGTATATCATGATACTAAGTACGATTAATAAGAGTATTTGAATAAATGAAAGTCATTTATTATTAAAATCATTACAATTAATCATTTTTTTAAGTGTACACAAATCAAATCAGATATCTAAAATGAGATCGAGGATGTAGAAAATTTACAATTTTTTTTTTCATTTTTGAATGAATTGAAGGGGATAAGCTCATATATTGAAACTAAAAAATAAAATACTGGTGTTGAATTTTCTTTGATCAATTTGATAAATCAATGAATAATGAACTGGATCTTGATGATGAATTAAAATTGATGAATTCTTTTCCCTAAACCAGAATGATAGAGCCATATACCAGAAGAATATGATTGCTGCAGTTTTGCAGTAATGGAACAAAAGAGAACAAAATTCAATGCTAAAATGAAAACATATCAATTGTTAAATCAGTTTAGAGTTAAATTCTTATATCTAGGGGACTAGATCCGACTTTAAAATATCACTAATATCATATAAAATGATTACAATTATGCAATTCTGTTTTTGCCTTATGCTTATTATTTTTTATCATTCCTAACAGGACATTATACATTAGTTAGTTATATTTCAGGAGTAATTAAGAAAGAAGTTGCAATTAACTAACAGAAAAATAACAACTACAAAACATATTGTTTGTTTTGCAAGTAACCATCGTAAGTTGATCTCTAAAGTTTTGAATTTGAGTACCACTTATTAACAAATACAATAAATATATGGAAATAAGATAGGAGAATAGAAAAACACTGGATGGTTTTGATCTAGCCATCATCTCCTTTCCACTTCTCTTTTGTCTTCATCTTTTTTATCATAGAAGATGGATGATTTAAAACTATTTTTTAATCCGAAATTACTTTTGTACATTATTTTTTCTTTATCATTTTATCAAAATAAATGGTTTTTATATAAATTAATTTTTTATGTGTTTTATGTTATTTTATCAACTAAGTGCGACGTTTAAGGTTTTATCGTTTTATTGCGCTGTTTTTTTCTTCAAATTTACTTTGATCTAGTATAGACAATCATTGACTTCAGCGTCATTAATGTTGCATATCCAAATATATGAGTATTCAATCATTTTAATTTTGTCAAATTTATAAACATTTTTCTGTTTTATGATATTAGCATGAGTGTTGTGAATTTGTTTATAAATTCATCTTTTTTTATTTAAACAAATTTGTACATGTATTGTTTCGATCATATACTCTTTTAATTTGGATGAATAAATATTATTTTTTTTATTTTTATTTTTTTAAAGATAGTAGAATAGAAACAGGGGACATGTCAAATATCCTAGTATTACTGCCTATGGAGAGAGCTTCATTAGTTTTGAGTATCAACCACTTCACCGAAATCTCTCAACACATGGATTCACGCGTGAAATATGATTTTGACGAAATATTATGCTACGGTAGAAACTTAAGACTTAAATTGAAATACAATGTATTTTTTAAAAATTTAAATTAAATTTGGCGAGGTAGGCTTTTTCTTTTAAAAAAAGAAAACGATAAAAATGTATTGTTAGGTAAAAAAATGTGGGTAATGGTATAACTGTGTGAATATATTATAGGGTATAATTTTTTGTTTAAAAAATTATACTAATGGACAAAGAAAGGAAATCTAAAGTATGAAGCTCAATTTGGACATAGGTACTTGAGAGCGGGGATAGCAATTGAACCATATATATCTAATACGTATTTATAATGGATAGGGTAAATATTTGTATTATAGATAACGATGTAAACATGAATAATTATCATTAAAAATTAGTGAATAACATATATGTCAAATATTTTAGTGTCCATTTCCTCCCACACCTGCATATATTATTATTATTATTATTTTTATTATTATTATTATTATTATTATTATTATTATTATTATTATTATTATTAATATTAATATTATTATGAACACAAAAAAGTAAATAAAGATATAAATTTTACTATGATTAATGATATTTAAGTTATCAATCTAAACATAAAAATAAAATAATAATAAAAATTAATCAAATTTTTTTGAGTTTTTTCGAGTGGAATTAAAATATTCCATAACTAAAACATATGAATTTAAAAATTAATTTCATGAAAGATGCTAATATTTTTCTATATTTTATTTTATTTTATTTTTATTCAAATAAATATGTGTTTAGTTTAGTAATTAGTTTTTTTTTTAATTTCTATTATAACATCATTACATCAAATAAATATTTACATTATTCAATATAGTTTTGAATAATTTAAACACTTTAGTTTATCATTTTCATAATTCAATATTAATAAACTTTGAATATGTTTTTAATTGTGTTAAAATCATATGATATTTTATAATTTAACAATTTATTTTAATTCAAACATAAATAACAAATACATATATGAATATTTAGATATTCAAAAAACATGAGTATGTAGATTAAAATTAATATCTATATAGTGTAAATTTACGAAAACAAGAACGACAATCTCGTACTCAAATCTCTTTAATTTATTGTCATCCCTAATCCCTACTTGATGTCTTCCATATATATTATTTGGATAAGAAGAAAAGTAGCTATCATGCATTTCCTTATGCCACAAACTGCTTTGGTGGAGCCCGTGAGACATCCAGGCCCCAAAACTTAAAATGATTTAAGCAACTTCGTGCACGGAACTAATTGAAACTCCACTTGCGTTCTTATAATTTTTTTTGTCGAACAAAATAATAAATACTATTCGAAACTGCCAGATTTTGAATCTAATTTAAAATATAATATTTATTTTAATAATATTATGTTTAAACACATGTGCTCTCAATTTTTATTTACAAAACCATACATGTGTATACAAATTAATAATTTGATTAAGATTTAATTTTGGGTTTAAAAAAACATCTGTTATCACCTTTCGTACATAGATACAACAGCCGTTTTAAAGACCGATAACATATATACACTACAAGCAAATAGACATTTACACATATATCTATAAACAAATTATGCATTATGCATTGTTGGTATAGATATTCTATGCATTTATACACTACAAGAATTTTTTTTTGAAGGAGCCAATTCCTAAAACCCCAAATTTCATGGAGAAAAATTCATTAACTCGCCCTATGAAAATTTTAAGTGGAGCCAATTTCAAATCTCTAATGTTTTCGGTAAAGCCAAAATGCCATAATTTCTAAGTGCCAAAATGTCGTAATGCCTAAGTGTCAATCTCATTCCAAATTACTTCGCTAGCGACGACTACACCATCTAGTATGAAAAACTTGTTGATAAATGTGATGACTTCGATTTAAAATCGATTTTTGTGGATAAGATATAAATGATGTAATACAAAATGTAAGACAAGTAAGTATATCATAAGTTACTAATTTTATCCAAATTGCTTCATATGTTTCATACTAATATTTTTAATAAGTAATATCTTCTATTTTTTGTGATAGGTTCCTAATGCTACTAGTACTCGTAACTATTTGAATTCTCCTAGTCCAAATAAAAGTGAAAATAATGAAAATTGTAATTAGATAGTATTAATTAATTTTCATTAAAACTATTAATACTTTCTCATTTTCATATTAGTAATATTTTTAGGCTGAATTGTGCATTTATCCGTTTGTTATTTTATTATTTGTAGGTGAAAATTAAAAGTTAATTTGTTGTTGAAGATAGAATCTTGGTAATTTAGTGGACTCGATTTTTTAATATTTTTTGAGATTGTTACGTACGATGTTATATGCCGATTTAAATGTTAGTAAGACAATATTTTTCACTGCTAAGCAAAAGTATACTAAGGTGAACATGGTTAAACTATTGTTTTATATGATTTACCTGTAAGACTTTTATGTTAATTTTCAATATATATGATGAGCAAATTTTATTTTATTTTGACTCTTATATATATATATATATATATATATATATATATATATATATATATATATATATTAATTATTATTTGCATTTGGTTCATTTTATAAAATAAAGTACTAAATTATTATACAAGTTTTATTGATAACAAAAAATAACATTTATAGTAAATTTATTACCAATAAAACATTTACCAACGGAAATGACTTGTCACTTAATTGTATAACAATAGAATCTAAACCGCATGTATAATTTTTATAAATAATGTCTAAATTATATATCAACGGTGAAACGTTTGTAGGTAAAACCAAATGTTTAAAACAACAACAAAAGTTTGTCACTCTGTCCTATAGCGATGACGAAAGTTCATAGGTATTGGATAATTATATACCACGAAGAAAAACATAGTTGATATAGGTATTTTAGCTATACCTACAGTTTTGATACTTTTACCTACATGTTTTTGTTGTCACTAAAGGTAAAATTTCTTGTAGTGTACCACGATTGTTGAATATAGCCAAATAGGAATAAACTACCGCTTTGGTTTTTGAATGTATTGATTGTTGTCTCTTTAGTCCTTGACTTAGTCAAAAATAAAAAATCTAATTTAATCCTAGACTTATCTAAATGTTTGTCAGTTTAACTCATGATCTTAAACAAACGGTTAAATCTATTAACTTGATGATATGAATATTGATTGGACATATGATATGAAACTCTCTTACTTCTGCCTCATCTACAGATTGGATAGAGACCAAAATAATAGTAACACCAATTTTTTTAATAAATAAAAAAACATGAAACTCAACCTAAACCCCCTCTTCATCTTTTTTTTCCCTAAACGTAAACCAAAACCTAAAATTTCTTCTTCCCCCAATATGTGTTATCTTCTTCAATAATCTCTTCTTCATTTTCTTCCCTTAATTAGAGTTCATGGAACAATCGATCATAATGATTATAACTAGAATATATAATCCATGCAACCATAATTCATACAACCATAATTCAAATAACCAAAAGATTACAATGATAATTCATATTAACCAAATGATAAAAATTCTTTCAACCTGAATTTTTTCGTTAATAATTTAAAATTGGATAAGTCTAGAAGTGCTTTAATTATAGAAAATAGTAGAATATATCAAGAAGTAGGTTTTAATTAAGAAGTTCCTAAAAATGTGTTTAGAGTTATCTATTTGTAGCTATAAATACTCCCTTGTACTTGACAATATTAAACATCAAGAAAATTGTGAATTTTCTCTTAGAAATATTTCTCTTCCTCTAACAAATTCGTAATTCATGCAATATTTCAATGAAGAATAAATAAGAAAAGCACTTGAAGATGAAATAATGGAAGAATATGAAGAGCAAATTGGGGGAAGGAGATGAATAACCAATTGGAGAAAGAAGAATGATTCCATAACAAAATGATTACAACAAGAATTCATAATTCATGAACTAGAATTCATACAACCAAAACTCATATAATCAAAAAATGATAACCATAATACATATAACCTAAGGATAGAAAGTCTTCCAACCAGAATTCATTATTCATGCAATCTTCTAATATTCCATTGAAGAAGAATAACAGAAAAAGGTGAAGGAAAAATAGGGGAAGAAGATCAATGACAAATTGGGGGAAGAAGAAATTTTAAGATTATATTTAGGGAATAAGAAGAAGAAGGTATTTAGGGTGAGCTTTATATTTTGTGATTTATTGGAAGTGCTACTATCACTTTGGTCTCGACCCAATTTGTTATGTACGAGACACTAATAGAGTCCCATGTCAACTTCCCAATCAAAATTCATGTCACCAAGTTAATAAACTTAAACTGTTAGACTAAATTGACATAAGTTTGAATGAGTTAAATACTAACTTGAATTTTCAGCTGAGTTAAGGATTAAAGTAACAACGTCATACACATTTAGAGAATAAATTCACATTTAGAGAATAAATTTGTAGTTCACCCTCCAAATAGGTTAGACTTTTACAACAAGTAATATTCAAATTTTGATTGAGAGAAGTATCTATGATTAGTGTCTCACACATTTTTAATAAGATTACTTCCAATCGAGCGAACCAATATAAAAAAATGATCTTTAGGATCAACACCATAATATATATATATATATATATATATATATATATATATATAGATAATTGGTAAAGACATTTATCATGAATCCATTGATTTTATATGACACCTCTTTTGAAGCCTATGGATCAAGGAGTAGTTTTTATTTTTTTACTTCAGAATAACGGTATGTTGGATCATACATTCATATATACGGATATAAAGTTATATCAATGGATTCACACTAAATGTCTTTACCAATTATCTATCTATAAATAGATAAAAAAAAGTATTAATGCATATCGTCATGTTATATTGACTGTAATAAAGATAAAATAGATATTAGCTTGTTTTAGAATTTTATTTATTGTTTTGATATATTATGTACATGATAAGAAGTAAAAGAAAATATAATTAACTTGAATCACACAATTGACAACAAAAGCAAGACTCCGAGTGAGGTTAGAAATATAATAAATATCAGGAAAAAAAAGTAACTATAGATACAAACTCCAAATATACTATTGGCATTAAAGTGCCATCAACAGTCAAGACCAACATGGGTGATGCAAGATTTAAGGATACAAATATATAAATATATATATATATATATATATATATATATATCACACAAACTAATGGGGTCAAAAATTTGATAGAGGAGGCATACTTAGCATGTAGCTGAGCGACAATAAATTTTTGCAACTACTCAACAAGATCAAATACTTATGAAGTAATCTCATATGAGTTTACTATTGATGCAAACCCTAGCACCAATCTAATTCTCTTTACTATTCTTGCCCTAATTCATTACTGATAGAACTTTTAATTTCAAAATAACCCATAATTTCTTACTGGACTTAAGATTAGAATTAAACTTTATAGTACAAGAATTCTCTTAATAAACTATTACCTCTACAAATAATTCAATTGTTTTCATGACTTGTATCTACCCATAGACTACAATATCATGAATTTCTCTTATCAAACATTCATAAAGTTCACTTCCTTTTTAAAATACAAATCGTAAAACAATTTAGAGTTGATCAAACAATAAAAAATATTAAGCACAAATATGAGAAATAGCCAAAAATAATCCTTAGAAAGTGAGAAAAACACACTTTTATGCATTATGTCATGTGTCATGCGACCTTGCGCGTTCTAGAGGCGCTCCAACGCTCCTAGATAGAATCATATTATCAAAATATAGTAGAAATGTGCCCCAAACGTATGTATTTGCGTTGCAATGCACAACATTTGTTGTCTAACTTTTACTTTATTTTATCATATTTTGAGTTTAAATTTAGTTTCAGTGTCTTCATGATATGACTAAAATAATGCAATGCACTAAAACAACAAAACAATGCAAATCTACGAAAAACAATGCAATGCACAACATTTGAACAACAAAACAACGCAAAACAACAAAATAATGCAATGCACAACATCTGTTTTACTTTATTTGCACTTGGTGTGATTCCATTTGTACATATTCAACTCTAGATATGGCTAAAATACTCCACATAAGTCATGTCGATTTCTCACAAGCACTAAAACAACAAAACAATGCAAATTTACAAAAAAAATATCTACTTAATTGAGAAAATAAGATCATAAACATTTCATTAAATTCAAGAACTAAAATCGACAAACTATATCAAATAACTCCTTAAATTAACTAATGATTAAAGATAAATAAGACTAAAAAAAGAGACTTAATCAAATTAATCAGAGTTTACTGAATGGTCCAACTCATCATGGTCCATCCATAAATAGTAGCCCAACACATATTAGTAATTTATAATAATAGACCATAATTTATATTTAATAATTTATATCTAAGAATAATTCCAAATAATTGATTACTTAAACTCTCACTAAACAAAAATACCAAAAGACTTAATCAAATTAATCAATTACAATACTCATGTATATAAATATGTGGTTAATGATTTTGCCAATAAATACCTTGAATATTCACGTAAGCATAAGAATAGTAAATCAATAAATACCTTGACAACATAATGTTATGATTTCACATGGAATGTTGATAATTTAAAAAGAGAAGCACAATACAATCTTATGTCTATTGTGCATTTTTTTAATGCCCTAAACATTCAATTATGATGTTTATAGAGATTAAAAGAAGGTTTATATGAATATTGGCAAAATAAGACAAATTTAATAGTTTATTAAAATATACCATATGTCATAGTGCGGTCAAGAATATATGACTATTGGAATAGATCGAAGAGATATTTGAAGGACCAAATTGAATGTATTAAAAATTCTAAATTTTTTGGGATTAATTTGGCTACTAAATTTTGTTATGACCATGTGTTGACACATAATTTTGTCCGATTTTTACTTTTTATTAAAAAGGAAATAATAATAATAATAATAATAATAATAATAATAAATATATAATTATATGTGAAAAATATAAAAATAAAAATAAATAATTAGGGATATAAGCTTTTAAGAATCACAAGTGTTTTCGGTTCTTGTTTGCCTCTAATTCTTTTTCAGACTATTTTCTAAAATATAAAAATAATAATAAGAAATAAAAATAAAGGAAATTGAAAAAAAATGAATTGATGGTCATAAAAATCGATGCAATGATGATCAAAATAAATGAAAAAAACCGAAAAGAAATTGATTGATGGTCATAAAAATCAGAATAATGGTGATCAATTGAATAGAAAAGAAAACCGAAGAAATGAATCAATAGCAATAAGAATCGGTATAATTGTGGCCAATTAAAAGAAAAGAAACCAACAAAAATAGATTAATGGTAATCAATTGACAATTATTCTTTTGTCTTTTGAAATCTATACTCAAAAGTCTATAAATAGTCGGCCACAAGAAGGCAAAGGGGACATGAATTCGTAACATAAATTGAGAGCACATAAAAAATAGAGAGATTAGTAGGCAAAAGAGAAGAAGAAAATCTGATCTTGAAACAATCGGTCTAGCAAAACAACAATTCAGGAGTAAGGTATCATTTTTCTTATCTTTTTTTTTTCAAACTTTCTGCTTATTAGTCTCTTGTTTTGTTTTTTGCATCTTTTTTTTTTTTTAAATATATTTTATTTCGCTTTCTATTTTTTTTTTATTTGTAAAAAGTAAACTCATGTGTAAAGCTTTTATTTTTTTTAAAGAATCGTTTAATCCTAAAATTGTTTTCTTTGCAACACAAAAATAATAATAAAAAATATAACCAATTGATGTTTATAGGCCGAGAAAATAAATTGCACCATATTGTAATATAATATTCATAATACATCTTTATAACTAAAAAAAAATCATAGCAACAGATAAATGTTTTCACTTTAGGATTAGAATTAATGGTCTCGGCCGCCGTATGAAATTCATCCTCGCTCGCCGCGCCATATTACTCACTCTCAATCGTGGGTGGCCTTTATGTCGCGACATATCCAACAACGTACGAGCAAATAATTTAACAGATTATTTCACTGTCGTGTCCATCTGTCTCGTTCACATACTGCCATATTACGTTATTTTTTTTTAAAGAAAAATTAATTTTTTTTCTTTACTTTAAAACAGATG
>NC_021166.2:21777045-21784979 GCF_000331145.2 Cicer arietinum
TTTTTCGCGGACAAACCGGACGCGACACAGCTGGCGACTCCACTGGGGATATTTGAGAATCAAGCCCAATCTAATTAATTATATATAGTTATTTTATTATTTATTATTTTATTGATATTATCCGTATTATTATTTTTATTTCGTTATATTGTGAATATAATTTTATGTGTTTTGTCAATTTATTTTTATTGCAATGATTTTTTTTTATCTTATTTATTTTTCTATACACTACCCTAACACGACTCACACACTTATGAGTGAGATCTATACCCGGGCTGAGTGCAAACCTAAGATAAGTTAGAGACTGTGTAATGATAATCTTCTGGATGTACATCCTGTTTGGTTGTCATGAAAGTCTCACATAGAGTTGACATTTTCTAAAATATTTCCATTTTAATAGTTTACATATTAATTGGTTTAATATTTTTGAATTGAGTTGTGTGCTCTAGGAACCGATTTAGAACTATAGAGCCACCCATAATAAAGGTTCGCAATAAAAAAAAAAAACCATCAATTAAGAAAAGAACCATGTAGGGCACATGTATATATGAAAAAAAAACTTACTCTAGCTATATATTATTTTTATCATAATGCATTGCATAATCATGCATGTTTCATCTTTTATTTTATTTTACAACATGTTTTTCTTCTTCTTTTCATTTTTTTAGAAAAAGTGATTGCATATTAGGAGGTAATAAAATATTTCAATTAAATGCATAATCATTGTATTCACTTTCTTACATTCTCATAACATTTTCCTTCAAGAAAAAAATTTCGAAAAAAAGCAAAAAAAAAAAAGAAAAAAGTATCATGACACCCTTATCGAACATGTTCTCTGGCTAAAATCATGGATGAATTGAAACATACAAAGGCTATCTGGATCAACTGAAAGACCCTATGTCTATATCATGGATGAACATCAATAAGTCTAACAAAATTATCTGAATCATGGATGAATACGTAGAACTCATGTTTACCCTTTGATTTCATAAGTCCAACAATTTTTACCTTTAGTCTAGGTCTACCTCAAGTAACTTGTCTACAAGATCTGAACATGATACTAATGAGATTCATCTTCATTCTCCCCCCTACTTCTAAGTCATGGACATACTTTTTTTGACTTTTCACCACAGGTGAACTTCTAGAAGTTGGATCGTCTATGTTGAACTTTCATCAGTATCGCTTACTACTTTAATGTCATGAAAAAAAATTCACCAATCTAAAGAAAAATATCAAGTCTTGTGTGAACCTTCAAGGACAATTGAAAAAAACCTCGACTAAACATTATGTGGAAGACATTGATGATATTGCATATATTTAATGAGTCTATCCAAGGGGCAAAGTCGACAATGAAGATATTATCAGTTTCTCTTGTGAATTTTAATTCTACAGCACCAATAATATTGATAAATATAAAGTCTTACGATACTTTATTATATTGACACGCTTTTGTTTCCTTAATATTATGAATATCACTAAATGCATTTTGTTGTCTCTTCCTTTCTACCCCTCATATATTTAACCATTTATTACCCAACATTATATGTCTTTCTCTTATTCTAACCATGTACCATACATATTTGTAAGTAGTTCAGTTATAAATAAGTTTGCTAAGATTTCATTACATAATTTCAGTCATGGTATTAATTCTACTGAATGGGATAAAAACGATAAAAATAAAATCCTTTATTTGGATGGACCTCAATATGTTGGGACATGCAGTTAACGTTATGTTAATCCCCTAGAAAGGTCGTTTTATCTTTATCACTATCTAATTGTACTTTGAATATACCAATCACTTGGAGGAATTTGAAGTTTGTACCATGACTATTCTAGATGCCTACAAATCAAAAGTGAAATGTTGAAAGCATATTGGGATTTGACCTAATCATCAACCAGATGAATCAAAAATGTAAAATTTGGGATAAGAAGATGTTCATTTATATTTTCTTATTAGACAAATGTCTAAAAGTTGAAGTCATTTTCCATTATGTCCTTCCCCTCAACAATATAATCAACTAGCTGACGTTCTAGCAGTTTTATTTTCAATGTTAAAAGTAAGTCATGATGAAGAATAGTCACTCACAAGTAGAAGAAAGCTAGATAGAAAATTCTCGTACCAAATATTATCTCGTAACTGTGGGACACCCTCCCTGAGAATCAGACTATAATTAAGTCATGATGAAGAATAGTCACTCACAAGAATGAAAGTCACGACCATCCTGCTTACTATCAAATGTAGAAGAAAGCTAGATAGAAAATTCTCGTACCAAATATTATCTCGTAACAGTGGGACACCCTCCCTGAGAATCAGACTATAATTGGGGCACCATTTTATTCTTATTATATAGAATAAAGGCAGTGCGACTTGTTCAAACAAAAAATCTTTTTATCAAGAGTAATGATCTGTGTTGACCAACGGAATTCAAGTCAAGAAAAATGTTGACTGCCTCATATCAAGGACAATTATTTCAAAATATCTTAAAAGAAGAACATATGAACTTCAGAGCTTCAAAAGAAAGAATTAGCACTCAAGAAGATTTCACATATTTAAAAGGACTAGCACATAAGTGGACTCCCAACTATATGAGCCCCAATACCAATACATTCAAGTTTTGCTATGATCTACACCAATATGGATCAAGAAGACTTATCACTACTTTCACACATTGATGCTTCAAAAAATATTACATCTAAATGAAGACCCGCTAGGTTGAAAATCCAAAAGGACGACCTAGGCAAAAATTAGGGTATAAAAAATAATAATAAATACCCGCTAGGTTGAAAATCCAAAAGGACGACCTAGGCAAAAATTAGGGTATAAAAAAAAATAATAAATACCCGCTAGGTTGAAAACCTGAAAGGGAGACCTAGGCAAAAATAAGGGTACAAAAAAATATAATAAATACCCGCTAGGTTGAAAACCTGAAAGGGCGACCTAGGCAAAATCTAGGGTACACAAATAAGTAAATACCAATGAGGCAGAAAATCCAAAAGGACAACCTGGGAAAAGTGATGATATAAAGTCGAATAAAGACTTGCTAGGTCAAAAAAAAAGAAGGGGCAGCCTAGGTGAAAATGAAGGAAGACCTTTTAGGTCAAAAACCCAGAAGGGCTACCTGGTTAAAAATTAGGGCAAAAAATAAATAAATAGAATGAAGAAGTTATAAAGGAAAATGTGCAAATAATATGGCTTACACGGATCGAAGTCGAGTCAATATATTCTGAAAGGTTGTGAAGATAAATTGAGGCAAATCATATCCTCCAAAGTGGGTCAATAACGCTATTGAAATTGTGGAATGATTTATTAGCACACTTCTTTTATGAAAAATTACTAACAAATTGGGTCATTTACCCACATTAGATCACCTTATCTTCTTTTCTTTCTATGAATCATTTTTTTGTACCATATATTTTCTCATTAAATATCATTGTCTGAACCTTCATTCACTACTTTCTTGTGTTATAAATCTTTTTTGTCAAAATGCATTTTTATGATAATCATATGTTGGGGCACAAATTATGTGAATGTAAAGAGGCCAAAACTAGTATGATGTCTTTACATGTAAGGCAGTGGCAACTAAAGATTATGCCGATGATATAAGGAAAAAAATCTCTTCAAAGATCAAAAGGACAATCACCACCATTTATTTGAAGTGGTGCACATTTTTATTCCATGAGTCTAGGATCATGTTCGTGAAGAGGTTAAAGAAATAGAAAAAAAAATTGAAAAAAAGTTGATTGCAAAAAAATAAAAAAAATAAAAAAAGATGAAAATGAAGGAAAATGTCCATTCATTAAATGCATTCATGACATTTCATATTTAGTGGTTAAATTTAAATTTGAGACATTAACCCACACCCTATTATTTAAGAGACGGGACATTGACCCGCATCCTCTGGTTTAAGAGCAGGGATGACTGGCCCTCATCCTCTGATTTAAGAGCTGAGATGATTGGCCTTCAGCCTCTAATTTAAGAACTAAGTCGCCCCCACAAAAACTTGATTAATATATTTGATGATGAATTCTGAGTCCCATAGGAAGCTATTACTTAAAATACTAAATGAAGCCCACGTCACTCAAGATATCACTTTTAACAAATTTGGAGGCATCGTAAATAACATTACTACTAACAATCATCTAACCTTCATAGATGATGAACTGTCTGTCGAAGAGAGACCATAACAAAGCGTTGCACGCATCAGTAATGTGCCTCGATCATATGATATAAGGAGTCCTAGTTAAAGCTTTCGATGGGAGTCGTAGAGAAATGATGGCATAAATTGAACTCCCAATGCAAATAGGTCCGGTCACTTTTGAAATCACGTTTTATTTGATGGATATCATACCCGCCTATAACTGCTTATTGAGGAGACCATGGATCCATTCTACCAATATGGTGCCATCAACCCTACATCAAAAGGTAAATCATATGGTATATGACCAGCTGATAATCGTGTCAGAAGAGGAAGACTCGTTGGTGAGTAAGTTTTCCACCACACTGTATGTTGAGATAATAGAGTAAGCTCTGGAGACCTCCTTCCAAACACTAGAAATCGTGGGCACCGCTTACATCGAAACGACAAAATAGAACCACATTTATCAAACACAACTATTATGGTTGTTAGATTCATGTTAAGTAGAGGGCATCATCCATGATACGTTTTGGGGAAGAATGAAGAACTTCTCAAAGGACTGATGAAACTTCATAAGAATAGAGAAAAAAGGGGTTTAGATTACGAACCAACCAAAGTTGACAAGCAAAGATTGGCCAGAAAAAAAAAAAGTTAGCTCGGATTTAAAATTGATACCCTAGATCCGAAATGATTTCCATCTGTGACATTCAACATAGTTTCCAAAATGCATCAAAGACAAACAAAACTCATATTGCAATAGTTAGAGATGATCTTTCGATCGGTGATGCTAATTGGGTTCATCCATATAATGCAAAAGCAGAAATCAAGAATGGGGAGACAATCAAGTTGCCTATAGTATTCAATGCAATTCCTATATTTGAGAATAATCCTTTAATAGATGATTGTACTAAAATCCAGCCACATAACTTTGACCATCTTACTAATCTGGCAATAAAAGATAATGAAGAAGATTTTTAATTTCCCCTAGAATTGTTAAAATCGGTAAAACAAGAAGCTAAGGGAATTATGCCCCATATGGAACCAATAAAAGTGATTAAAATAGAAAGGAAGTTAAAGTCGACACTATCTTAAAGAAATAAGTATATCATCAACTAATCCAACTTCTACAGGAATACAAAGACATTTTTATCTCGTCATATCAGAATATGTATGGTTTGGATACTAGCATAATGGAGCATAAATTTCCCTTAAAACCTATTTTTCTTCGATTAAACAAGAATTAAGGCGAATAAAGAGGTAAAAAAAAAAACAATTTGATGCTGGGTTCTTCGATGTGGCAAATTATCCCCAATGGATAGTCAATATTGTACCTGTGTTGAAAAGGAAGGCAAAATTCGAATGTGTGTCGACTATAAGGACCTTAACAAAGCTAGTCTTAAAGATGACTTCTCGTTACCTCACATTGTTATTTTGGATGACAATATGGCTCGCCATTCACTTTTTCTCCTTTACGAGTGGTTGCTAAGGATATAATCAAATCAAGATGGCTGCCTATGATATGGAAAAAACAACTTTCTTCATTGCTTATGGAACATTGTGTTACAAGGTAATGTCTTTTGGTCTAAAGAATGCTGGGGCAACCTACCAAAGAGCTATGGTAACTCTATTCCATGACATGATAAATAAGGGGATATGAGTTTATGTAGATGACATGATTGCTAAGTCACAAACAAAAGAAAAATGTGATTGATCTAAAGAAACTCTTTGAAAGATTCAGAAAGTTCAAGCTAAAATTTAACCCCTTCAAATGCAGTTTAGGCGTACAGTCGGGGAAATTGTTAGAATTTTTGGTTAGTCATAAAAGAATAGAGGTTGACCCCGATAATCTTCGAGCCATTTTGGGATATGCCTCCCCAAAGTACAAAGAGAGAGAGGTTCGTGGTTTTCTTGGGAGACTAAATTATATTTCGAGATTTATATTAGAACTAACTGCCACTTGTGAATTGACCTTTAAACTTTTACGGAAAAAATCAAACAGTTGTGTGGAACGAATAATGTAACATAAAAACATAAAAAAAAAGTTATTTAGAAAATGGTTGTAACATACAAAGATTGGCATGGGATGTTGTCGTTGCCACTACACGGGTATCGCACCGCGATACACACTTCAATTGGGGCAACCCCTTTTTCCCTAATATATGCGATTGAGGTTGTTCTACCCATTGAAGTAGAAATCCTCTCGCTAAGAATATTAATGGAAGTCAAACTAGAAGATTCGGAATGGGTATAAATATGTTTCGATCAATTGAATTTAATTGAAGAAAAAAGGTTGGCGGCCTTATGCCATGGGCAATTATATCAGAAAAGACTGAAAAAAAACGTATAAAAAAAAATACGTCCTCGAGAATTCCGGGAAGGAGACCTGGTGCTAAAAAAAATCTTACCCATTCAAAAGGATTTTCATGAGAAATGGACCCTCTAACTATGAGGGCCCATACGTCGTGAAGAAAAGTTTCTTAGGTAGGGCTTTTATCCTCACAAATATGGATATAAAAGATTTAATCCTCCCTTTAAACTCAGACGCCGTAAAAAATATCACACTTAAGTAATGAATACCCGCTAGGTTGAAAACCTGAAAGGGCGACCTTGGCAAAAATTAGGGTACACAAAAAATAATTGTTGGGTTGAAAACCCGAAAGAGCGGCCTGAGAGAAGAAGAAAAATAACAAAAAATATATAGTCGTAAGGATAGAATCGACAATATGGATCAAACTATGACATGAGAAGTATTGGAAAGTAAAACATATACCATACCTCGATATAATGAATTGCAATAAAATCGGATATAGTATAGGTTGTTTACAGTATAAGGCAGACAACAACATGAGATCCAACTTCACATCACAATATTAGTTCTTCTTCTTCAAAGAAAATAGAAAGAACGAAAGAAAAGGAAAAATAGAAGAGGGCAAAAAAAAAAAAAAGAGATCAAAGATATCACGTTAAAAAATAAAAAAGTATAAGTATTTTTTCTCATTCATGATTTGAATGGTCGTATCCAAAAAAAATATTAATAAAAACCGACATATTCATTCATTCATTCATGAAATTTTGTAAATTTAAAGCTGAGAAAACGACCCGCATGTTGAAGGCGGGAAAATGACTCGCACCCAGAAGGCGAGAACACGACCCGCATGTTGAAGCCGGGAAAACGACTCGCACTCTTCTTCAAAGAAAATAGAAAGAACGAAAGAAAAGGAAAAATAGAAGAGGACAAAAAAAAAAGAGATCAAAGATATCACATTAAAAAAAAAAAGTATAATATTTTTTCTCATTCATGATTTGAATGGTCGTGTCCAATAAAAATATTAATAAAAACCGACATATTCATTCATTCATTCATGAAATTTTGTAAATTTAAAGCTGAGAAAACGACCCGCATGTTGAAGGCGGGAAAATGACTCGCACCCAGAAGGCGAGAACACGACCCGCATGTTGAAGCCGGGAAAACGACTCGCACTCAGATGCCGAGAAAACGACCCGCATGTTAAAGCCGGGAAAACGACTCGCACCCAAAAGCCGAGAAAACGACCCGCATGTTGAAGCTGGAAAAACGACTCGCACCCGAAGCCGAGAAAACTACCCGCATGTTAAACCGGGAAAACGACTTGCACCCAGAAGCCGAGAAAACGACCCGCATGTTGAAGCCGGGAAAACGACTCGCACCCAGAAGCCGACAAAACGACCCGCATGTTGAAGCCGGGAAAACGACTCGCACCCAGAAGCCGAGAAAACAACCCGCATGTTGAAGCCGGGAAAACGACTCGCACCCGAAGC
>NC_021166.2:21785121-21785587 GCF_000331145.2 Cicer arietinum
AACCCGGGAAAACCCCCCCCCCCCCAAAGCCGAGAAAACGACCCGCATGTTGAAGTCGGAAAAACGACTCGCACCCGAAGCCGAGAAAACGACCCACATGTTGAAGCCGGGAAAATGACTCGCACCCGAAGCCGAGAAAACGACCCGCATGTTGAACCCGGGAAAACGACTCGCACTCGAAGCCGAGAAAACGACCCGCATGTTGATTCCGGGAAAACGACTCGCACCTAGAAGCCGAGAAAACGATCCACATGTTGAAGCTGGGAAAACGACTCGCACCCGAAGCCGATAAAATGACTCGCATTATGAAGTCGGGAAAACGAAACGAATTCATCTAAAAATTATTTTTTGGACAAAATTAGAATTTGTTATCTTTACTTATTTTTACTTTGATTCTCAAGTAAATTCTAAGTAAAGAGGGGCAACTGTTGACACCTAATTTTGTCCGATTTTTACTTTTTATTAA
>NC_021166.2:21785751-21791256 GCF_000331145.2 Cicer arietinum
TGATCAAAATAAATGAAAAAAACCGAAAAGAAATTGATTGATGGTCATAAAAATCAGAATAATGGTGGTCAATTGAATAGAAAAGAAAACCGAAGAAATGAATCAATAGCAATAAGAATCGGTATAATTGTGGTCAATTAAAAGAAAAGAAACCAACAAAAATAGATTAATGGTAATCAATTGACAATTATTCTTTTGTCTTTTGAAATCTATACCCAAAAGTCTATAAATAGTCGGCCACAAGAAGGCAAAGGGGACATGAATTCGAAACATAAATTGAGAGCACATAAAAAATAGAGAGATTAGTAGGCAAAAGAGAAGAAGAAAATCTGATCTTGAAACAATCGGTCTAGCAAAACAACAATTCAGGAGTAAGGTATCATTTTTCTTTTTTTTTTTTCTCTAATTTTCTGCTTATTAGTCTTTTGTTTTATTTTTTGCATTTTTTTTTAAATATATTTTATTTCGCTTTCTATTTTTTTTTCCTGTTTGTAAAAAGTAAACTCATGTGTTAAGCTTTTATTTTTTAAAGAATCGTTTAATCCTAAAATTGTTTTCTTTGCAACACAAAAATAATAATAAAAAATATAACCAATTGATGTTTATAGGCCGAGAAAATAAATTGCACCATATTGTAATATAATATTCATAATACATCTTTATAACTAAAAAAAAGTCATAACAACAGATAAATATTTTCACTTTAGGATTAGAATTAATGGTCTCGGCCGCCGAATGAAATTCATCCTCGCTTGCCGTGCCATATTACTCACTCTCAATCGTGGGTGGCCTTTATGTCGCGACATATCCGACAACGTACGAGCAAATAATTTAACAGATTATTTCACTATCGTGTCCATCTGTCTCGTTCACATACCGCCATATTACGTTATTTTTTTTTAAAGAAAAAATAATTTTTTTTTTCTTTACTTTAAAACAGATGTAGAAGATATAATCCATGAATAAATATTATTATTATTATTATCATCATCATTATTACTATTATTACATTTTTATTTTTATTTTTTGATACATATATAAATAAAAATAATAATAAAATCGGTCAACACATAAATATTTTCTACCTAAGAACTACGTGTGTTTTGATTTCCCTATTGCACCTGGGGATACGTAGGAGTAAGGTCTTACCCTTGTCAAACCAAATTAATAAAACAAATATTTTTTTCTTCTTTCATTAATGTAAATAATTTAATTTTTTATTATTTTTTTTGGGGTAAAAATAAATAAATAAATAAATAGTTTGTATATAATTAATTATAGGGTAACCGTTTTAACGGCCGTCGTAGGGTGTTAATAATTCCTTACTCGTAATCGACTCCCGAATCCAAATTTTTGATTCAAAAATATTATTTTAGGTTTTATCCAATTTTTCCTTTAATAAAAATAAAATT
Source organism: Cicer arietinum (assembly GCF_000331145.2). Classification (NCBI taxonomy): domain Eukaryota; kingdom Viridiplantae; phylum Streptophyta; class Magnoliopsida; order Fabales; family Fabaceae; genus Cicer; species Cicer arietinum. The sequence continues at coordinate 21,787,164 of NC_021166.2, forward strand.
GGTGGCGACTCCTTCTTCTCGGACAAACCGGACGCGACAGAAATCATAGAATATTCACGTAAGCATAAGAATAGTAAATCAATAAATACCTTGACAACATAATGTTATGATTTCACATGGAATGTTGATAATTTAAAAAGAGAAGCACAATACAATTTTTTGTCTATTGTGCATTTTTTTAATGCCCTAAACATTCAATTATGATGTTTATAGAGATTAAAAGAAGGTTTATATGAATATTGGCAAAATAAGACTAATTTAAATGTCTATTAAAATATACCATATGTCATAGTGCGGTCAAGAATATATGACTATTGGAATAGATCGAAGAGATATTTGAAGGACCAAATTGAATGTATTAAAAATTCTAAACTTTTTGGGATTAATTTGGCTACTAAATTTTGTTATGAACATGTTTTTTTAAAACGGCTAAATTGTTATGAGCTAAGTTATATCGAATAGATATTGTGAAGGAAATTGAGTGTATTAATAATTCTTTCAATTTTGTACTAGTGCCCCTCCCACCATTTATCGTGCACTAAGTGTGAGAATGTATGTTTTATATCGTGGTATACGACTTTGTATCCTCCTTGAAGCACTAATACATAAATTAGTAATAATATATAGATATTTATTTTTGTACACACGTGAAACACCTGATGAAAATCAGTCGTCGAAGGTGGTTGCGTTGATAAAAAGAGACAATTGATAGTTGAAGGAGGTTGTCGGAGTGCGATCGATAGTAATTGTAGTGGTGGACGATGATGGTGCCGATAGTAGGATCGTGGTTGAAGGTGGGTGGTCGATGGTGGTGGGAGGTAGGTGGTCAATGATGGTCGTGGTGGTGGGTTACGAGTGTCCGAAGGTGGTGTTCGATGGTGCTAACGATGATCAGAGGGGATGGTCATATGTGGGTTCGTAGTAACAGTGGAAGTGGTCGATAGCGGCGGTGGTGGTTAAAAGTGGTAGTCGATAATTGTTGAAATAATGTTTATGTCTATTGAAGGTGATATGTTAATTTTAAAACAAAAATAATAATTATAAAAAAAAAATTTGTTGGTTTGAATTTTCAATTCAATGTTATTTTATTTTATCATTTTTTATTTTGAAATTGACATTATAAAGAAACCATGAACGAGTCAAATTATGTGTACCCGAAAACAACATCTTCGATAGTTGACGTGGAAGTTTTATTTTGTTCTTTTTCAAATCTACTATTATTATATTATATGGAGGTCATGATGAAGATGATCTTTAAGGCAACAATGGAAAGTTGCATTTTTTCCATCTAGTTAAATAATTACTCACATTAGATATAGCTAAAATTATTATTTTAATATACACCATTTAAAATGAAATATAGCAAAAATAAAGATATAATATAAGTTTAATTATATTTTTGATTCCTCTATTATTATTATTATTATTATTATTATTATTATTATTATTATTATTATTATTATTATTATTATTATTATTATTAATTTACATAATTGATCTTTATATTTTAAAAATTGATAGTTTTGATTTTTTCTCTAGGTTTTTAAACTAAAATAATAATAATTTAACATATTTTTAATGACGTGATGTATAATTATATGATATAAAACTATTTAGATGTATAAATTATTCATATATCATTAATTAAATTAAAAATATAAAAAAATTCAAAGTTGAAATCGAAGTTTTTACGATATTTTATTCTAATTTTATATATGTTAATCATCATATGTCACGTTATTTGAAACATCGCACATCATAATTTTTAGTTAAAAAATTAGAAAAAAAGTTCAAAAATATTGACTTTTAATAAATGAATATCATTTTTATAAATCAATAAGAATAAGAAACTAAAACTGTAACTAAATCTGTAATATAATTTAACAACTTTTAATTATTAATTTTATTTATATGGATATTTAATTTTGATTAGAGTATAATGTAAAGCAATAGAAGAAGCAAATAGGCCTTGAAGTCAACTCTCTTGAATTAATGAATGATGTTTCATTTCCTTCTTACATGCTTTTTATCAAGTTGTCATGGACCACAACACTCAGATTCCAATTGTGACTAGAGATGTTAGAATGGGCAATCTATTTTGTCTTAATTAGCATAGACTAAACCATAAAAAACAAGTTAAAAAATAATTGTATCATTTTAGTATATAGATCAATTAATCCAAATAATGCTTCTAAAAAATATTAATCCAAATAAAAGATTGGCGTGGGCTGGTCTATGGGAGCTCAGACCGCCCAGTTCCATCATCCGCATAAGACTTTAGAAAGAAAAAAAATAGTAGTTTTTTAACCATTGTTATTTAGTCTAAAAATTATTAATAAAAAATATATTTAAATATATAAAATTTATTAACTAAACACATTTATTTTTTAAAATTTATAAGTCATTAATTTAACTAACCGAAAGGAATAACACTTGTGTTTAAGATATATATGATGTGTCGGATCCATAATTTTTAAGTTGTGGGTGCAATATGCATATTATAAATTTCCATCCCTAAAATATTATCATAATTATTGTCTATGATTTTTAATATTACATAAGCAGTGAATACTCTTTTATTATTATAAAAATTATATTTATATAAGTATGCAACTAAATAAACGTTCGATCATTTACTGTTGATTATGAGTTTATATTTGATTCTTATGATAATTATAACAAATCATTTTTTTCAGCTAATGTAATTGTAGACGATACTATCAAAGCTAACTCTAAAAATACATCGTCCAAGCATTATTTAAAGATCAATTATCCATTCTGTACAAAAAATGCATTGTCAGAGCATATATATATATATATCTTTGAAATAATTTTCAAGGTGATGTTAAGGATTTTGTTTTTATATGGATTATTGATTTTGAGTTAGTTGTTCTCCAACTTAGTTCTTAAAATATATATAAATATATATATATATATATATATATATATATATATTAATTAATAGATGTTAAATATTGATGTGACAGTTAAATACTTTATTCGTTTAAAAATAATTGATTCATTTATAAAAAATAAAAAACTATAAAATAATTGACTATTTCTATTTTTAAATATATTTCTTTTCAATTTTACCATTTAATTAATATTACTTGCATTACTTTTAATGCAATATTTTTTAGTATATATTTGTAACATTAATAATATATTAATATTTAAGAAAAAAACTTAATAAAATTTATATTATTTTTCTTTTATTTATATATATTTTTTAATATGTGTAAAGTAATCAAATATTTTAATTAGTAAAGAATAATATAGCAAAAAAGTTGAAAATAATGATGCGGCAGTTAGCTGATGTAGCTTATCTCACTAAATAAATAGTTATGAGAAACTAATATAACAAATATGCATTAAAAAATGAGTAAATAAACAAACAAACAAAAAAGAGTTAAAAATATTTTTATTTTTCGACTTGTAAATGCTGCTAATATGCTATGTGGCAGGAGAGATGTGGAGTTCACATGGCTACATAGTAGTAATATATGACATTTTCTATGAGTTTTTGTATCAATTTCAAGAGAAAATTCATTTTAATTCTTGAAAAAAACTATGAAATTCAATTTAGTCCGTAGAAAATAAAAATAAGGTAATTTTAAGTTCTTGAAAAAAATTAAACCGAAATAATGTAGTTTATATATTCTTTATACCGTATTTGATTGATGAGGAAAAAGATGGAGGACACTACGCCAAAAATGACATTTTATAGCGCGTCTTTTATAGCGCTTATTAAATACAAGCGCTGTTGTATGATATTTTAAAAATAACGGAGGATACAACAGCGCTTTTTTGACAAGCGCTGTAAAATACTTTGATTTCACATAATTAAAGGACCTATTAGAGCGCTTTTTGGAAAAGCGCTGTAAAAAGGTTTTTAAAAAAAAATAAGGAGGTCTTTTACAACGCTTTTGGACAAGCGCTTTAAAAAGTCTGTAAAAAAGCGCTGTAATAGACTTTCAAAAAATAAAATAAGGAGGTCTTTTACAGCGCTCTTTAAAAAAGCGTTGTAATAGGCTTTTAAAAGTAAAATAAGGAGGTCTTTTACAGCGCTCTTTAAAAAAAGCGCTGTAATAGG